>NW_028085980.1:0-896 GCF_014824575.4 Sturnira hondurensis
GATTCGCGGCTGTGAGCGGCAGCTGCGAGCAGCTGGTTCAGCCTCCCCCTCCCGTTCTTTACACCAGCAAAGACAGAGACCAACCAACCTGCCTTACCCAGGAAAGTTAGCTGGGGTCAGTGCTCCGAAAACCAAAAGGTGTCAGACAAGAATGAAAAGTTTATGGTTCTCAAAAGCTGAAACTGAAAACCAGAACTCATATTTGTCCGTGAAGCCCTTCAGAGCTCAAATGTCTCGCAGAAATTGCTATTTACAATGGTCTCTAGAGAAGGGCACTTCATCATGAGGTTAAGTGTGTGGATCTATCCCTCATCTAATATTTTCCAGTCAAACTTCAATTTAATGCCAAGCCTTTCTTGAGCTCCTTCCAGGAATAAGGGGCAACGTGAAATTTCTAAGGAGTTCCGTCAGGAAGTCACGGAGTGGCAAAGGGGAAGTCACAGGCTCCCAGCAGCCCCGGAAAGGAGGGGAGGCCCTGGGGCAGCTGCGTGAGGCAGGCCGAGAGCGTGCAGGAGGGGGGGTTCATTCTGATGAGTGTGGGCAGGGGACGTGCAGGGCGCATCGTTTTCCCAGGAGAGAACAGGGACCTGGGTCTCTGTGGGCCTTATTTCTTCCCTGGCTTTCTTCCAGTTGCCCTTTGGACTGAGAGATCTGGGAGGGGAGGGGAGGCGGGCCCACCCAGAGGAGATCCTTCGTCTCCTTACTCGAGAGAAACTGTAATGTAGGCGAGGAGAACAGAACTGGGTGGGGCGAAGCGGCCTGAAGATGTGGAGAGGGGAAGGAGCTGGGGAAGAGATGGGGCAGGCGCCACCCGAGGTTGGGCGGCCCTGAGACAGTCACCGCTCAGTGCAAGGCACGTGGGTGGAGCTCTGTTCGAAACCTGTGGTTTAGACATT
>NW_028085981.1:0-1405 GCF_014824575.4 Sturnira hondurensis
GGATTAATTTGCATTAGTGGAACTAACATGCTAACATATGTAGAATCTTACTCTAAAAATCATAAACGAACGAAAATCTTCCATGAAGAGCCATATCATTGGCCTAGCCCTTCCCAATCTCCATACTCACTTTGAAAAAAATTTGAAGCTCATGTACTCCAATAGGAAGCAGCTGATTCTGTTCATATTTTTCCTAGAAGATTCCAAGGTCTTTCCTTTCTTCATAGCCATGTATTTTAATGCACTGGAGCTCCAGCAGATTGCCCAGTACATCTCCCTGAAATGGACTGTGGATTTTAGGCCACCCTGTAGGGTTCGTGGCCTTCAGAATTTGGCCTCCCAGCTCCCACTGTTTCTTTCTCATTCATTTCCTCAGCCACCTGATGTGAGCAACAGTTCTTCCAAAAACATCAGAAATTCCTGTCTCAACTTTAAAGTACATATAATATTTGAACCTTACGGAATATTAGAAGTAATGTTGTCATTAGTAGTAATTTGTAATTATATTTCAAGCAGTGAATGTATAAGTGTCCATTTATACGTACCTATATGTGATATCAGTAATATTTGCACATATTTTTCTAGTAAATATATTTATTAAAAATCAAAGGAATAGATTAAAACCACATTCAAACTACTCCCCTAGTTACTTTCCTTCAATCCAGTGTATTCTTTAGTTTAACACTAAAGATTTATTCTCTATCTAGCTAATTTTGTTCCTTTTTGAGTATTTAAGAAATGTTCTCTTCAGATTTCAGAGCCCTTTCTCTCCTCTCCATAATCCTCTGCTGATGTCCCTAAATGTCTCAACTTGTACACCCTTACTGCTCCTGGAATTTAAAAAAAATAACCTTTCTCTATGTCCACCTATGTCCTCCCTGATGGATGCCTGAACCTTCTTTCTTTCTATTGCCCCAGCGATTTAGTTCATTTTAAGCAAGAGGCAAAGCCACCACCACTAGCACTAAAGCATCTTCAGTTCAGCCATGTAACTATTCCTGAACAGTTCTGAAGCGGAAAGCTGAGGCTACTCATCACATCAAATGCACTTGGGGAAAATTAAGTGAACCTATTTAAAATCAGAAGATTCTGCTCTGTGACTTGGGTGAGACACTCTTTCCTACCCTTAATGAACTGCTATGGGCCTTTGCTGGGCATTTAGTATGGGAATATTAGTGCAATATTACATCAACAATTATATGGTAAACACCAGCTGAATTATCACACTCCTACAACAGTATTCTTCCTACAGCCTTTGAAAATTCCCCTTTTTTAATCTAAAACACCAGGATGGAAATATTCAAAACTACGTCAGGAAATTCTTACTCATATGAATGTTAATTGAGAATACAGTTAGATAGAATATATTAAATGCTGTTAGAAAGCCGAGACAGAAATATGCACT
>NW_028085982.1:0-1701 GCF_014824575.4 Sturnira hondurensis
GGCTCTTAAAATTTCGCATGCAGTCCAATTTTAATGTAATTGGCTATGACCAGTCTTTGCATAAACCAATAAGCCTGGAGACAATGCACATTATTTTCAGATCACTTAAGATACGTGTATCTGAAGGATAGCTCCCGTTTGTGTGTTCTGTGGCATTTTCATATTCAGCCAAGTCACATACTTGTATGATAAATCTTTGTAATAAATATAAAACAACTTTGCTGTAACTTTGAACTGTTAAGTTGTTATCAAAATTTTGTGGGTATCTTTTTTTCATTTGTCAACTTTTTAAAACTTTAATTTTTTGTAGTCTTAAATTTTATATTATTTTAAATCAGGAAAATGAATGACACTGAGAGTAATGTCATGAAGATGGAATCTAAATTATGTATTTGTTTTAAGGCTATGTTTAATGTTCAAACTACATAATGTAAAAGTTGCAATAGAATTTTGACATGTTTTGTACTTTACAGACAAGATTTCTGAACCAGAATTCTTTATACTTCCTCCTTTCTATTTGAAAGGAGAGAAGGGAGAGAGAAGGGATTCATTAATCTGAGTAACTGGCTATTCTCCATAATTGCCACAGTGAGTTCCTGTCCGGGGAGTTCTGTTTTGGGATCATCTGTCAAGTACACCTGGGGTAAGGCTAGATACTGACTCAGCTATTGGATGGTGACTTCGTAACACATGTACTATGTCCATAAAAGCAAAACGTGCTCTACTACTGACATGAAAAGACAAAATCAAAGTTCCGTGGTTGAATTCATCCTTTTGGGCTTTTCAAACTTTCCCAAACTCCAAGAGCAGCTCTTTGGGATTTTCCTGGTTGTTTACTTGGTGACCCTGATAGGAAATGCCATGATTATAGTCATCATCTCCCTGGAACAGAGTCTCCATGTTCCCCTGTATCTATTCCTCCTGAACTTGTCTGTGGTGGATGTGAGTTTCAGTGCAGTTATTATGCCTGAAATGCTGGTGGTTCTCTCCACTGAGAAATCATCAATTTCATTTGTGAGCTGTTCTGCACAAATGTATTTCATTCTTTTTTTTGGTGGCACAGAATGCTTTCTCCTGGGGACAATGGCTTATGATAGATTTGCTGCCATCTGTCATCCTCTGAGGTACCCAATGATTATGAACAAAAGTGTTTTCATGAAATTAGTAATGTTCTCATGGGTCTCAGGAATCATAGTAGCTATGGTGCCAACATCATGGGTGTTTAGTTTTCCATTTTGTGGCCCCAACGAAATTAATCATATCTCTTGTGAAACCCCAGCAGTGCTAGAGCTTGCATGTGCAGACACATTTTGGTTTGAAATCTATGCATTCATTGGCACCATTTTTTTTATTATGGCTCCTTTCTTTCTGATACTCTTGTCTTACATCAGAATCCTCTTTGCCATCCTGAAGATGCCATCAACCACTGGGAGGCAGAAGGCTTTTTCCACCTGTGCCTCCCATCTCACGTCTGTTACCCTCTTCTATGGCACAGCCAGTATGACCTATTTACAACCCAAATCTGGCTACTCCCCAGAAACCAAGAAAGTGATGTCATTGGCCTACTCACTTCTTACGCCTCTGCTGAATCCACTGATCTACAGCTTTCGAAACAGTGAAATGAAAAGAGCTTTGATGAAGTTATGGCGAAGAAAAGTGGACTTACACAGTCTCTGACTGTGCTGGGAAGCCATGAAATAT
>NW_028085983.1:0-4330 GCF_014824575.4 Sturnira hondurensis
TAAATAGTACATGCAAAAGTTTATTTCCTATTTATTAATTAAATTATTTTCCGTATTTTTTCCCACTACCATTTAGCCCCCTTGTACCTTCTTTCTCCTGACAACCACCACACTGTTGTCTGTGTCCATGAGTCCTTTTTCTTTTTTGCTCAATCCCTCCACCCCCTTACCGTCTCCCTTTAGCTGTCATCTATGAGACTTTCTCTGTTTTGCTTATAAGTTCAGTTTGTTCATTAGATCCCACATATGAGTGAAATCACATGGTATTTCTCTTTCTCTGACTAGTTCATTTCACTTAGCATAATATTCTCCAGGTTCATCTATACCGTTGCAAAGGGTAAAACTTCTTTTTTATAGCTGAGTAGTATTCCATTATATGAATGTCCTATAGTTGGTTTATTCTTATCTGCTGATGAATACTTGGGCTGCTTCATTATCTTGGTGATCATAAATAACACTTCAATGTACATAGGGGTGCTTACATTCTTTTGAATTAGTGTTTTGGGTTTCTTTGTATATGTTCTCAGAAGTGGGATCAGTGGGTCGAAAAGTGATGTTTTGAGGTATCTCCATACTGCTTCCCACAGTGGCTGAACCAGTGTGCACTCCCACCGATGGTACAGAAAGATTCCCATTTCTCCACATCCTCACCAGCACTTGCTATTTGTTGATTTACTGATGATAGCCATTGGAATAGGTGTGATGTGATACCTCACTGAAGTTTCCGTTTTCATTTCTCTGATGATTAGTGACGCTGAGCATCTTTTCATGTCTATTGGCCATCTGTATCCTCTTTGGAGAAGTGTCTATTCGGGTCCTTTGCCCATTTTTTAATTGTGTGTCTGTGTAGTTTTGTTAAGTTCTTTATAAATTTCGAATATTAACCCCTTATCAGATGTGTCAGTGAATAGTTCTCCCATTCTGTGGGTCATCTTTTTATTTCTTTGCTATTTTCCTTTGCTGTGCAAATACTTTTTATTGATTTTAAAAGTTTAGGTTACTAAAATAGCTGTTTTGGGGGTTGTTGCCCTGTCTTACTGACCACTGTCCCAGGTGGAATTGGCTGCTGATCCACTTCGTCCCCGTTTCTCAGAAACACACGCCTTTCAGAGCACCATCCCTATGGAACTGGGAGGCAGGGTGTTGTGTCTTCAGTTTTTTCCATCTGACATGCTTGGTGCCATTGTGTTGGACACCACGGACCACATGTGCACAGGAAACCCATGGAAACGTGTTCCAAAAGGGTTAGTGAAAAACCATTCATTTCAGGGACACACAAAAAAAGTAAACTCGCCACATAAATAACCCACAGAAATGTTATTCTTAAATGGAAATGATAATGTTATAAAATTCCATTGAAAAGGAGTAGATTAAAAACATGCTTTGAGCACAGTTCAGGTAAGCCAGTTTTTTATAAGTTAAAAAAGGAAAAAGTGGGGGATTTAGTCAGCTGGGAAAAGCAGCTGCTTTGAATTAAGCTCTGTTTACATTAACTGCTATCAATTTAACAAGGGTTTTCTCTGTGTTTTGAGCAATTTGGGGGAGAAATCCTTAAATAAATATCAAATATCACTGTTAATACATTTCATGATTCCACCACATTATAATAATATTGATGACTGCTAGATTTTTTTTGGAAGAGCTTTTTTCTGAATTTTTTCTTTTCAATTCCAAACCATCAGTGTATGTGGGTACACAGTTTGGCTAAAATATTTCTAGAACTTCTTTTGCCTTAATATTGAAGGAAAAGTCTCTCTACTAGGTAGTTGTTATCTCATGCTTTATTTTTGTTATAATTGCATTCACCTATAAAATATTGCCCCATAGAGCACACATATTAAAGAAGAACAGACTTGAAAATTTGTATAAAGCCTCAAAGAATTTTGTGTAAGGCAGCAGTCTGAACGGTTCTTGAATCCTTGGTTATTTTGGTGATGAATTCATTTTGACAAAGGGGCTTCCATTCACGTCTGGGAGGAGAAACAGGAATAATATGATAATTAAATATGGGTGCCCAGAACATGCTTTTCCCAGAGTAATAAGAAATAGACTGGCCCTGGCTGGCATAGCTCAGTGGATTGAGCGTGGGCCTGCGAACCACACGATCGCGATTTGATTCCCACTCAGGGCACATGCCTGGGTTGCAGGCCAGTTCCCAGCAGGGGACTCACGAGAGGCAACCATACATTGATACTTCTCTCCTTCTCTCCTTCCCTTCCCCTCTAAAGATAAATAAATTAAATTAAAAAAGAAAGAAGGAAATAGACTGTATGACTTTCCTCACATTTTCCATTCTCCTTTTCATTCTACTTACAAGAAAGAGGCAGAAAAAATATTTTTTCTTCATTGTATTTTTCCATTACCATTCACCCCCCTCGTACTCCCTGCAGTCACCACTCTGCTGCCCATGTTCATAAGTCCTTTTCCCTTTTTGCTTGGTCCTCCTGTGCCCTAACTCCCCCCGCCCCCACCATACCTATCACCCTGCTCTCTATCTATAAAAAAAATTTTGTTAAAGACTCTGACATCTATTGATGTAAGCCTTGGACTGCTGGAACCAGAAGTGAGTGCTTCTAGGGTAGATGGAAGCTGCATCCTGGCAGGTTGGGGGTGGGGTGGGCATGTGAGGCATAGTTTTGGGATATTGAGCCCTAACCCCTGTGTTAGACCTTTTACCTTGTGCCTATCAACCGCATGCATTGGGTATTTAATATTCACCAGGTACAGATCCTGAATCCTGGGTTGGTAGAAGAGAAACAAGACCTACTCCCTTCCTGCCCCCAAATGAGTGGAGAAGGCGAAAAAGTTTCTTGAGTT
This sequence comes from Sturnira hondurensis, assembly GCF_014824575.4. NCBI lineage: Eukaryota > Metazoa > Chordata > Mammalia > Chiroptera > Phyllostomidae > Sturnira > Sturnira hondurensis. The sequence goes on from NW_028085983.1 coordinate 2,818, forward strand.
GTAATTGTTTGCTTTTATGGCTTAAGGATCACCATACTGATTTATAGTTTACAACCCTAAGGAAATGCTGGGGTGATGAGTAACTGCTAGGTGAGGCAGTCACTGGCCTGGAGGGCCCGAGTGTCTCCGCAGTGTTCCTGTGGCTGCAGTTCCATGAGGTTTAGACCAGCTGGGTGAGAAGAGCTAGCCAGCATGGCCAGGTATTTCACGTCAGCCATTTCTAACCTAGTACAACCCAGCCAGGTTATTTCCGTTGTGCTTCAGATACTTGAAATGAAAAGAGTCAAGAGAGTAATTTGCCTTATATGACCTTGGGCAAATAATAGAGCTAGGATTTTAATTTAGGGGGTGCCCTAGCCAGCAAAGCTTGGACTCCTTCCACTGTATTATCAGAGAGACTTAAAAGCCTTAAAAATTGGCTGATATTCTTTCTAGTGCTATGTGACTGAAGTTGTCATGAGTTACTTTTAAACCATGGCCAACTGTACCCAAGGTAGATTTGTGTATATGATTGACATGGCCCCATTTGATACATGGCAAGTATCTTTGCATTATGATTTTAATTTTTTCCTTGTCTGTGGGCTAGGGAACTTTGAATGGACATATAATATACCTTTAAGATCAGCGATTATAAGACCTCCTCATTTTAGGAATGTTAAATGAACACACGTGTGCCTCAGAATAGACACGCCATGTGTGTGGTCTTTTAACACTAGGCTGAGAAGTAACAGAGTACAGTATTTGGATTTTTTATTGATAGGTGCACATATGCCTTAATAGGTTTTATGACCACCATCCAGATGTTTATGAGTGTTCAATTAGGTTTGCCATGCGGAAGAACATCCCTGGTAAGGGAGGAAGGTTGTAGAACCTCACTAATCTGAGCCACTCAGCATCATACCACCCCACTGGTGGTATATATAGCATTGGCATGCAGCCTAGCTTTAAGAGTAGAACTGGTATAGATATATTTTATGTGGAATAATTTCTTGTTGACCAGTTTTCGATTCTCTATTTAACTTAATCTCGTTAAAACCAAACTCAACGGTGAGTCTCTCCTCAACACTTCCTTGGCTGGGAACAAGTACTTATTAAACAATATACAATGAGATATTATTTTTGTCACAGTGGAAGTCCTTGCATATTAAATTTCATACAAAGACTTAATGGTAATATGAAATCTTGTTTGAAGCCTGAAGTATAAGCAAAAAGATGAATCGTGGTTGTGTTACAGAGTGTATTAAAGACTAAAAATTATGTAGATAGAGAGCAGGCTGGCAGTTTGGGGTCGGGGGTGGTGGGATCAAGCAAAAACGAAAAAGAGAGAAAGAACTCATGGACACAGGCAACAGTGTGGTGATTGCTGGGGGTGGGTGGGGAGGGCTCGGAGGGATCAATTGTAATGGAAAAAATATAATAAAAATCATGTACAAAAAGAATAAAAACTAATTCAGCCCAGTGCCCGGAGTTCTGCAATCAATGTGACCCCTGGTGGGTCTGCAACAGGCGCAGA
>NW_028085984.1:0-1240 GCF_014824575.4 Sturnira hondurensis
CTTCTGAGAGGCTGGCAATTTCTCGGTCGCTTAGTTATTGGCTCTGGGACTTGTAAAGTGTTTCTTAAATACAAACTTTTCCAAACCTTGAAAAAGTGGAAGCTTTCCTGACTCTGAGAAAGCAGGTGTAACGGTAATACCTGCACCAGACAGAAAAAATGCAGAAAACAGTAAATTACAGACAATAACGTGATGTATTGACCCAAACATTCTACATTAAATATTAATGCAGATCTAACATCAGGCCAGTAAGTGGACACACCATTATCACATTTGATTGACTCTAGTGTCCAAGTTACGTTTCAGTTGATCGACCCTTTCAGAGAGTACATCATATTAATAGACCATAGAGTAAAATCAAAACACCTCAATAGATTCAGAAGAAGCCTTCAAACAAAGTATAAATAAATTTCTCATGAAAACACACAGAGTGTAAACAGCAGGCACGTTTGCAGTGTGGGCACTCACACTCCCTCCTCACACACATGACTGAGCCCACACTCAGCTCTCAGCTACTGAGGCGGGAGGTGGACAGTCCCACACAGATCGGGAACTGGCCAATGTGGCCTCACCTGCATTGTCATTCAGCCTCACAAGGCAAGTATTAACAATGTAACTAAACAAGAAGGAATCCATGGGTGGATTATAGCACTAATGGGAACAGGCATGGGGTCATTCCCAGCCCCAAAGGTCGGCCACAGTCCGACGAGATGTGGGGTCAGTACAGGCGGGATAGAGGCCTCTCCCTGGGAGCTACAGGGACAGGGGATCACAGTGAGGGCCAATGAGAGGGTGGCAGCCCTGGAACATCCAGGGAAGAGGTCAGTTGTCAATGACAGAGATGCAGGACACCCTCTCAGAGTCTGGGTCTGAAATGACCACAGATGGTACCCCCATTTCAGCATCTAAGCTTCAGGGCAAAGCCACTCTGTGTCCCCAGCTGATGGGGAGCTGACTTCCTGTTCTGCTGGAGACCTGCTGTCTAGGAAGGGGCTGCGGTGAGGTGCTGTGGGGGCAGCAGGGGGAGGAGGCACATGCACTCCCCAGGGGCTGCCCTGGAGGAACCTGGCCCAGGGTGGCGGCACCAGAAGCAGAAGCCACAGGTGTCCTGAGAGGCAGAGGCTGGGATGTCCCCTTCAGGCAGATGAGAACGAGCTTCTCCTGGTCTCAGGCCCCACAGGCCTGCAGCTCTGTGTGAGCACGGGGGCTGCTGGCACCGGGTGGCTGTGAGAGGCAGCCT
>NW_028085985.1:0-1073 GCF_014824575.4 Sturnira hondurensis
TATCGAATGGGATTTTTTTCTTGATTTCTGCTTCTGCTGGTTCATTGTTGGTGTACAAAAATGCCTTTGATTTCTGGATATTGACTTTGTAACCCCCTGTTTTGTCAAATTCATTTATTAGTTTGAGCAGTTTTTTGGTAGAGGCTATAGGATTTTCCATGTACACTATCATGTCATCTGAAAACACTGCCAGTTTTGTTTCCTCCTTTCTGATTTGGATGCCTTTTATTTCTTTTTCTTGCCTGATCGCTGTGGCTAGAACTTCTAATACTATATTGAATAGAAGTGGTGAAAGTGGGCAACCTTGTCTTGTTCCTGATCTTAGTGGAAAAGATTTTAGTTTTTGCCCATTGAGTATGATGTTGGCTGTAGGTCTTTCACATATGGCCTTTATTATGTTGAGGAATGTTCCCTCTATTCCTATTTTCCTGAGTACCTTTATCATAAATGGGTGTTGCACTTTCTCAAAAGCTTTTTCCGCATCTATTGATATGACCATGTGATTTTTGTCTTTGCTTTTGTTTATTTGGTGTATTACATTTATTGATTTGCGTATATTGAACCATCCTTGCATCCCCGGGATAAATCCCACTTGAATTCCTTTTGGATTTTTTGGAATAGTCTGTGAAGAATAGGGGTTAGCTCTTCCTTAAAAGCTTTGTAGAATTCTCCTGTGAAACCATCTGGCCCAGGGCTTTTGTGTGATGGGAGTTTTTTGATTACTGCTTCAGGTTTTCTGCTTCTTTTTCATTGAGTTTTGGAAGATTATATTTTTCTAGAAATTTGTCCATTTCACCTAGGTTTTCAAATTTCTTGGCATACAGTTCCACATAGTAATTTCTTACAATCCTTTCTATCTCTGCAGTATCAGTTGTAATCTCTCCTCTTTCATTTCTGATTGTGTTTATTTGGGTCTTTTCTTTTCTTGATGATCCTACTTAAAGGTTTGTCTATTTTGTTTATCTTTTCAAAAAACCAACTCCTGGATTCATTGATCCTTAGAATTGTGCTTTTAGTTTCTATTTAGTTCTGCTCTGATCTTGGTTATTTCCTTCCTTCTACTTGCTCTGGGC
>NW_028085986.1:0-1259 GCF_014824575.4 Sturnira hondurensis
CAACCCAGGCATGTGCCCTGACTGGGAATCGAACCACGATCGTCTGGTTCGCGGGCCCGTGCTCAATCCACTGTGTATGACTTTTTAAATCAGAATTCCTTGAGGACATTAAAATAATATAATTCTGAAATTATAGATATTTGGGTTATTTATATGGTTCTCTTCATAGTTGGTATAAATGTTTCATATATATTTTTAAAAATCAAGTGCTTTTTCAAGTTTTAAACTTTGACCTTTTGCTCTTAATTGACTTCTGGATGAAAGGGCAATTTTAAAACCTTCATAAAAGCATATTAACAGAAACATAAGTTATTAAAACCATATATTTAAAACATTCATAATTATAGGTATACGATGGATTGTAGTAGTTAAGACCAACCTGATATGATAAATTATTATTATTACTTTACTGTTTCTTGCCAGACTAGGATAGGCAAGAACTTTTTTCTTGCTTTATTGGAGTATAATGGATAAAAAATAATGGTATATACTGACAATGTTCAATGTGATGATTTGATATACACTGTGAAATGTCTGCCACAATCAAGTTAATCAACATATTCACCTTTGTGTGTGTGTAGGTGAGAATGCTTAAGATCTACTCTCGTAGCAAATTTCAAGTACACAATACAGTTTTATTAACTAGTCGTCATCCTGTACATTAGATCCTCAGAACTTACTCATCTTATAACTGAGAGTTTGTGTCCTCTGTCCAGCATCTCCCCATTTCCGCTTCCCCACAGCTATTGACAACTACCATTCTGCTCTCTTTCTCTGGAGCATGTAGTGGTTCTGCTTTTAATTTTTTGAGGGACCTTCATACTGTGTTTCATGTGGTTGTACCAATTTACTTTCCTACCCACAGTGTGCATGGTTTACCTTTACTCTTCATCCCGGCCAATACTGATCTCTCCTCTTTTTGATAATGGGGCGAAATCTCATTGTGGTTTTGAATTGCATTTCCCAGTTGATAAATGATGTTTAACACCCTTTTACGTACCTGATGGGCATTTGTATGTATTCTTGGAAAACTGTTTATTCAGGTTCTTTGCCCACTTACTAATTAGAGTATTCTTTTTGGTATAGAGTTGTATAAATCCCTTGTGTATTTTAGCTATTAACCCTTATCAGATATTTGGTTTTCAAATATTTTTTTCCTTTTCTGTATGTCATCCTTTCATTTTGTTGTTTCTTTTGCTCTGGAGAAATATTTGATATAGTCCCACTTTTTGTTTTGTTTTTCTTTTTATTAATTGTGT
>NW_028085987.1:0-2924 GCF_014824575.4 Sturnira hondurensis
TATGAGGTCTAACTACTACATATTGTGAATTTATTAGACTCATATTTTGTCACATGCTTCAAAAATAATCTTTATATTTTACATCCACCTGGAATAAATATGGCAGGCCAGATTCACGGCTTTGTTATTTATATTTTATTTATTTATTTTTAGAGTCAGAAGAAAGGAGGGAAGGGGTGAGGGAGAATGACATTGAAGTGCAAGAAAAACATTGATCAGCTCACCCTGGCATTTGAACTGATGACTCTTTTGTCTGCAGGACAATGCCCATTAACTGAGCCACACAAATAAGGGCAGATCCTAGGTTTTATATAATCCACTTATAAAAGTTATAATTGGGATCTGTTAATGAATGATAGAAATACGAGTTTTAAGCCCAATCAAATTATTCTTTATTTCAGAAGAAGATAGGCGGAAAGTATTTTCCCATAACATCTGAATACAGAATCACAGAAAACAAACAAAAAAGGTGTTGAAGTAGTACTCCATTATCTTCCACCACTTTTTGTGTAGTGGTTTCACAAGTAACAATTTCTGCTGGGTGGTGAGAAGCCAGAAAGAGTCAGATACCAATAATGTGTTGTTTAATGCTCATTAAAGAATTAATGTAGATCCTTGTACTGGAGACAAAATCTTCTAGTACAAGCATATTCAGTCATATTTTTGTTACTTCTACTCACCTATATACCTAGACACCAGATAGCAATGCACTTAGTCATTTGTAAATCTCAGTGACTATTGTCTTCTTATTTCTAGAGGCGGGAGTTCCTCAGTCTTGTTGCAGGTGTGTGAGTGCTAAGGGCAGGAACTGAAGACTCAGAAAATAAAGTAAGGAAAATTAAGAGCTGGCATCTCCCAACAAGCTGATTATCTTTGTTGGTTTCCCAAGGCTGAGACAACAAATTGCCACACAGCAGGTAGCTGTAAACAACAGAAATGTATTCTGTCATAGTTCCAGAGGCTAGAAGTCCACTACCAAGGAAGGTAGAGCACGCTCTCTCTAAAGGCTCTGGGGGAGGATCCTTTCCTGCTTCTTCCATCTGGTCATTGCTCACGTTCGTTGCTTGTGGCAGCATGACTGCAATCTTGGCTTCTCTCTCTACAAGGTCTTCTTCTAGTTCCTCACTGTCTCAAATCTCTATTGCCATTCTCATCTAAGGTTACTAGTCATTCATTAGATATAGGATGAACCCCAAATATGGGATGATCTGAATTTCATATGCAAAATTAATTTAAGCCTTCAAAGACCTAATGTCCCAGTAAGGTCAGATTCATCACAGGAAAGGAAGCCAGGATTTGGAGGTAAGTTTTTTTTTTTTTTGGGGGGGGGGGCGGAATAACTTACTTCATGACATGTTCTGATGAAAAAAACAAGACAGTCCTGAAATTACAAATATTAAGATTTCCTGAAAAGAAAAAGGAAACATTTCTTCCTTACATGTTATGTACAGTATTTTCATCTGTTTGTGACAAATACATTGTAAGACTCCCTGGAAATTCCTGAATTCTTCAATAGAACTAAACCGTCTACATACTGGCTTTCCCCTGTACTGAGATAATTGTGATAAAGTCAACATTATTTCCATACTGGGGGATCATTATTAAATATGATGAAGGTAGCTTCAAAACAAACACTTAAGTATTATGACAGTGGATCTGAAATCCAAGCTAGCTACTAACTGGCTGACAAGCCCTAAAGGACTCCAGGTAGATATACTGCAAGATTCATGTCTCCACAAAGACAGAAGTGACAGTGTGGGATTCTATCACGACAGTATGTGGCACCCATTATGGAATGTGTCTTTTTGCATGTGGTTTCCATCATCGCCCTCAGCAGAAAGTTCCTAGCAGTTTAAACACTAAAGAAGAACAAAGCTGGCAAGATGACAGAAATTATATAACGTACCATAATTCTGCACATGCCAGCCAACTTCATGTGATACGAACAGTTCATTGGACTGGGTCTGAAGGCTGTGAGAACACTAGTTATCAGGTGAATTCAAGGCTATGGGAACACGGCTTCCCTTAGCTACCCAGACACCTGGGTGAGGAAACCGGACTGCCTCCGCTTACCTTACCTATACCGATAGTGGATGACAGTGCCCACTTCGTACTTTCAGCCATATTGGAATATTATTTCTTAATGTTTTACCAATTTCATAGTTTAACAATGATAGCTTAGGTACTTCAGAGTATAGTTGGCTTATGTGTCTTCTTTCATTAGAACCATTTATGTTAGTTTTCATTGTCCTGTGAACAGGGTATATATTGTGTGTGTGAGTTAGGGCGGGTGAAGAGGTGAAAAGAAGCGGGCAGGGCTCCTACACCAGGAAAGCGGGAGAGCAGGCTTCTTGGCCTCAAGCACTGAAGGCAGCTTCTGAAGAGCTGTAAGAAAACACAAGGCCTGCGGGCATGCGTTCAGGGAACGAGGGTGGGTGGGTGCTTTGGGCGATGGGGGTGTGGTCCCAGAAGCCAGGAACACGAACAGGCCAGGAGTGAAGCAGGAGCCAGTCGTCTGGGCTGCAGGCTGTCCTCCATCCCCCTGGACTGAGGGGCTGTGTGTGCAAGTGGTGACTCTGCCCTGAGGGCTGCCTCATCAGTGGTGGGAGGGCTGGCCTCACCCTTGGCATTGCCAACCACACCAGTGGATTTGTCAGGGCACTGGATGACATTTTGTTTGTGAACCTTGTACACCCTGAGCAGCTTGGTGGGTATCCCAGTGACCAGGCAGGGGTGGGTAGTAGAAATGGGAGATAGATGTGAGGATGGGGCTGTAGCATTGGGAGTTGCAGGCAAAGTCTACGTGAGTTATTTGAAAGTATGAGGTATGTCTCTGACAGTATGTTTTATAAAAACAGCTTTTCCTTCTTGTAGTGCCTCATTCTCATTATCAAAGCTATTGAACGGTATTGAAAAAGAGTCAT
>NW_028085988.1:0-30800 GCF_014824575.4 Sturnira hondurensis
TCATTAAATCACTAAACTGAGGTGAAACACATGATGGAAATTAACAGCCTGGTAAGTGCTTAAAACCAGGTTTTTTCTCTGAGTCTCCCACGCCCTCCATAGACGGAAAATTCCCACTGCACTCCCCATTCTTTAATAGTGCACTGAGAGGCCTAGGGCACATCTGACACACTGAGGACATACATGGACCAGTTATGAGATTGCCTCAGGTAACAAATGTCTCGGGAGATTTCATGTTTGGCGACAAAGAGTTGAAAGTGAGGGGTTTGTACAGCTTCGTGGGGTTGAGATGACACATGTTGTGGAGATGACAACACTGTCTTGGAAATACTGGGGGACACCTGTAAGGTTTCCAGGGCATTGGACAGCATGGCCAGCAAGAAGGTAAAAGAGGGGCATGCCATGGGAGAGCAATGAGATCACCTGCTCCAGGAGCAACACACCTGTGCTCCAGGGGACACCTGTTTTCTTTAACCATTTCCCATCCCCTGAAACAATGTGGAGAAAGAGAACTGAGCCCCTGCCTATGGCCCTGTCCAGCCCAGGGATGTGTGTGCCGAACTGCCCCAGAGGGCTCTCAGTCTGCACATGTCTATCGAACTCACTTGCCCCTGTGATGTTGATCTGAGATGCATTTCAAGTGACACATAGGTGTCTCTTGTCCCAGGTTTCCAGAAGCTTTAGAGACCATGAGAAACAACTAAATGGAACCTGTTGAAGGCCTTGTCACTTTTTCCACTCCCGTGCCAGGGGAGCTCAGAGGGATACATTGGCTACCAGCTCAGGAAAACAGTATAAAGTTAAAATTCATGGTGACAACATGTCTGCTGAGAAGGAAGCATGCATTCTGGGTAGCAGGGGCCTGTGTGTGGTGAGAATCATGTGATGAGGTTGGGGGTTCCCACCATCATTATGGTGACACCGTGAGGTAGAGAGTGCTGACCCTAAAGATATGCCACCCACGTTGTATCTTCCTCCAAGAGACACTCAGGTCTTGTAATGCCCTCTCCCTAAGGACATGCCTCGCCCTCTGCCCTTGACCCCACATATGCACCTCACACACTTCTCTCATCTCAGTGATGCTATAGCCCAGAATCCTTGACCGGGCTCACCCTGTTCCCAGATACCATTTTTTAGGAAATATCCCCAGGAAAGGCACACTCTGTCTGAGGTTCTTGCCCCAAAGTGAGCTCCTGAGAGCGACCTTGCATACCAGCCGCTGCAGCATTCCAGACTCCATTCCAACCCTGCAGGGTCAGGAGTCACCAGTTTTCCTGGAAATCATGTGCCCACTTCTCATTAGTGCTGGTGTTATGTTTGTGGTAAAACATACACTCACTAACATCCAGTCTCCTAATCCATTTAAAATGGACACAGCAACATTAAGTACACTCACTCCAAATGCAACCGTCATCACCATCCAGACCCAGAAATGCTCACTTTCCCAAACTGACTCGGTTCTCATTATATAATAACTCCCTCCTTCCTGTCCCAACCCCAGCCACACTTCCAGTGCTCTGTCTCCATCCCCTTGACCACTATGTCTCTCACAGACATGGAAACACACAGCTGCTGTGATCCTGAGAATGATTTATTTCTCAGGCCATTATGTCTACAAGGGTGTTCTGTGTTCTTGTATTTGTTCACTTTTTTTCTTTTTTTAAAAGGGGAATGACATTTTGTGGTGAGCATGGAGTGCATCTTGCTTATTCAGTTTCCTCTTCCACTTTTCTTGTTTTCACAAGATTTCAGTTGACTGTAGACAGGTGTTTTTGCTGTTTTCTTGATCAGAAAAGAGGGGGCACAGCACAGGGAAGGTGTACAACAAACTCAGGTAAAAGGACTCAATGTATAGTTACATGAAGTGGACAAGAAGCACCCATGACCAGAGGCTGTGCTGAGTTAGACAAACAGTAATGATTTCCATAGTGTTGCTTGAGGGTTTCTGTCACAGTCTCCTGTCCATCCTGGAAGAAGAAGATGAGAAAAAGGGGGAAGGTGGAGACACAACCTTTGTAATGTGGGCAGGGTGGTTGGGGCCCTGGTGTCTGACAGGAACCAGGTCCACCTCCAAGTCACACCTGTCTCAGACTACTGTTCCTGGGACAGGGGCACACATCCTGCCCCTGCATTGTATCTCTGAGGAAATAGCAGAATGCGACAGAAAGAAAATTCAGGGGAAATTGAGGAGTGACAGGGGTATGAGGTTCACAGAGGAGTCTCAAGGTTACTTACAGTCAAAACATTACAGGCCTCAGATGCAGGAGGAGCCCATGTGCCTTGGGTGCTGGAGAAAAGGCCACAGATCATGTGGACACTCCAGTTCCAAGGACATAAGAGAAAAGGGTCACATTGGTGTCCTGCAGGACTTCAACATTCAGGCATGGCCACTACCACTAAGGAGGGTAATCTGTTTCAAGAAGTCCACTCATTTTAAACACCCTTGTGGAAGTGCCCAGATAATTTGGGGGCACCAATTTTCTCTGAAGTGTACCTCTTTTTAAATTTTATTTATTTGTATTTAGAGGGGAAGGGAAGGAGAGAGGGAGAGAAACATCAATGTATGGTTGCCTCTCATGCATCCCTTGCTGGAAACTGGCCCCTGCCAGGAACTGGCCTGCAGCCCAGGCATGTGCCCTGACTGGGAATCAAACCACAATTGTCTGGTTCACAGTCCCATGCTCAATCAACTGAGCTACACCAGCCAGGGCTTGAAGTGTACCTCTTAAAGTGAATGCTGGAAAACCCATCTATCCAAACCCCTCAACAGACTCAGTCAGCTTTCTCCCCACATTATACTCATTAGTGTCTTCATAATCATAAACCTAGATTTATCTACTGAATGAGGAATCAGAGGGCATGGCTGATGAATCTCAACAGTTGAGACCATAGAATGAGGATCAATGACAAAAGTCAGTAAAAATCCAAAGAAGCCCCTGCGTTCACACCTCACACCTCAGGGAGGAAATGCAAACTCCACACCTTAGAGAATGGCTCCAGTGTAATATGTCTAACTAAGGAATCTTGGACCCTCCTGAATCTGTGATTTTTGGAAGGAAACAGCTGGCCCACTACCTTTGATACAATGAGAAAAGTCTCACACAGTGGAAATACCCACTGAAGTTGTCCCACCAAGACCCCTGTCTATGCCCTGGTGATATCTTATCTGTTTTCTCATAATCCTGATTAGTGTTGACCCGCATGCATACCTATCTGCCTTTCCCTTCTTATTGCAATTCTTAGGTGGACTCAGCATCTGAACCCAGGGTTAGTTACTGGACATCTGGGAGCTTTTGAGCCCACTTTATCCACATCTGCCTTCCTATGAACACATCAGTAAGAAAACCTGGGGCATCCCTCCTTTGACCCTGGTGGGACAGTAGATCCAGCCAAGCCCCTGCTCAACACAAGAACCTTCACCAGCCCTCAATCTTAACAACAACAAACCCAGAGATAATTACCCGGTCTGGCTCTCAAAAGCCAGTTCTTCCATCCTGGAGAAGCATATCTGACCCACCTGAGACCTCAGTGTCAGAACTGAGCTCCATATGATCCCAGGGTTTCTGGGCATCATCAAACTCAACATATGAAGCTACTTTGGCTGTGAGCACCTTGGAGTTTGCACAGCGGCTGCAGTCACAGGTGATGCATCATGGTGCTGGGATAGTGACCACCACCAGCAAGTCTTTCTTCTCCTTCAGGATTGACCACTGCTCTGCCAGCTGATGGCAGGTGAGTCCTGAGAAGTGCTGTTTGCTACTTAATAGTCTCTCCTGTCAGTGTCCACATACTGACTCAGGAGTAAAGGTGGAAGCAGATGTCAGATGAAGTAGAAACCTCAGTCAAACACAGGAATACAGGGCCCACACTGACTCCCCTCTCTGTGTCTCTCACACAGTGATATATGGCCATGTCCTCATTGCTCATGGAACTTAGCTGCAGGAGCGCTGGTTCCTGGATATGTCAGCAGTGATGGAGATGCAGTCTCAGTAGCTGGAGTATACTCTGTGCCTCTTGTGCAGTACTGCAGTACCTGATCCACCCCAGCCCCTTCGCTGGAGTCTGGTGGATCCAATCCAGTAGATAATTCTAGTGATTGAGTAAGTGAGGGAGAGGGTCTAAAAGGGCTTCACCAGTACTGAGCCCAATTTCTGCAACTACATCTGGGACATGACATCTGGGAACAAGGGGCATCAATCCCTGTCAGTCACATACAATCACCAACATGCAACACACCTGTGCCTGTAATCTGAGACAGTCAACCCTGGGGACTTTCATCAGGCACAGAAGAATACCAAGAAGCCTCTTCTTCTAGAGCACAGTTCTGTCTTCTTCAGAGATCTCAGCCCTGTGTGAGGAGAGAGCTATGAACCCCACAGGCCAGGGGAGGCTTTACCTGGAGCTGGGGGAGAAATTTTTATGTAGGGGACTCTTCCCTTAAGTGGGCAGGGACTGGGTCAGTGTACCTACTCAGTATCTCTTCTCCTGACCATATAACCTGCATGACCTGTGACAAGAGGGAACCAGGGTTCTGAGGTGCATTGCAAAAATGTCAAAAGTAGCCCAATTTACCTGAGTGTAAGGGGAAAATTTGAATCTCACTGTTTTTTGTAAATATTAAAATGGATTATCTGTATTTCCATACACTTTCCAACACCTAAAACATGAAAATATCCACACTTGAGGAGATTTTATAATCATACTTTTAAGTTTAGCAATATGTTGATTCCAAGGTGGTTATAAGTGTGATCCAAACATATACAACCATTTTCACAAGACCCCGTTTTCTCTAACTCAAACACATATCACCATGGTTATGTGAGTAACTACAAAGCGGAGCAGGTGGGAGACCCTTATTTTTTACTGTTTGAGTCTTGCATTTGTGTCCAAGGTTCTCTGTGCTAGCTCTCCATTAAGGCACCGTGGCCTACAGCAGATAACCCTAAAAAATCACATCAGACAGTAGCACACATTTATATAAAACACAGAAAAAAGAAACAAAACAGCGACTAGACCTCTCTATAATGAAGTGGTGTGCAAATATTGAAGAGACAATGTGAGCAGAATCCTGACAGACCCATGTTGTCAGATTCTGGTACTAGTGATTTATTGTATTCAGAGGCAGGAGAGTAGGGTGGGGCATATCCACAGGTTTGCTGAGAGGGATGGTCACTGTGAATCTCAAAGAAACCCTCTCCTTCTCCAGCCTCCATGAGAGGGCTGGGCCCTGTGGCCATAGGGTCCTGGATTATTGCATTACATACAATGTCTTTAATATTCAGTATACAAAATTTGAATTTGTATCATTTGAAAATGTGTTCTGTAGTCTATGTTTGCCTTTTCAATCTGTTATCAGTACCTCAGTGGGACAAGGAATTTTAATTTAACTAAATTTAATTCATCAATATCTCATCTCAATACTTCAACTCAAAAATCACCAGAGAGCTCACTGTCACAGAGACTGACATTTCCCTGACATTATGATGAACTCTGCAGCCCTGTGATTGTGGATTGGAGCAGCAATGCTGGTTCAAAAATGATGAGAGTCACTTGCAGAGAATCAGCTCCCTGTCTGACAGCTGCTCCTCAGACCACCAGGCAGGTCTTCCCCCAGAGTGAGGCTCCAAAGGGCGCCCTCATGACAGCGATTGAAACAACGAATTGTTCCTACTGCCCAGTAATTTAGGGAAGTCAAAACGCTTCACTCTGCTGTTGAAGCAGTGCAAGGTTCTGAGAAGCCCCAAATGGTTTCTCTGGCATCATATTCACTGAGGCCTTTGCCCTTCTGTTCAAAGTTGCATAGGATATTCCAGATGCATTTCTTAGTTAGGCTTCACCTTTCTTCTCCAAAAACACTTCTGAATCAGACTGTGAGATACTTTCTTCCTGTGTGGCACAGATGATATGTTCCTGTGCGTGAGTTCACTGATTGCCTGGCAGAAAGTTAATTGCACAGCTCTCATGGTATCCAACCTATTGCGATAGTGATGAAGAAAACTACTTCCACACAAGTGATCAGAAGTAATATTTCTCACCAGAGACACCACCCATTTCACCTTTCCCTGAATAGACAACAATGACTAAGTATTTTTAAAAGAGCAGTCCGCCTCCTTCAGTTACTCTTGTGGCAAAACATGTTCATTGCCCAGTCATTTGGAAGGGTTCATTCAATTCACTCCTGTTAGGAGAGAGATAAATGCACTCGGTGTTAGCTTCATATTTCAGAAAACACTCACGCAGGGATTTCTTCCCAAGTCAGAAAGCACTCAGTGTTCACTCGCGTGTCTTAGCTGCTCTGTTCTTTGCTACACAATGGTGACCTGGAGTATCCTCTACTGCATATGACTACTCTACTTAAGGTACGCCTCAGTGTGGTGAATCTATTCAGTTACTGGAGGATAGAAAATGGTTTTCAAAGTGCTTTCACTGTCAAACTATCCGCAAGACACATCTTTCTGTAAGACACTTGAAAGGAAGTGATGAAAACCGTAAGGATTACTAGGCATTTTCAATTTAACTTCTATTAAAATGACCTTTAACTGCTCTCTTTATCATGTGTTCCACAGGACATGTATAGATTAAAGCCGCTTTGAAAGAGAAAAACGGTCTCATTCTGGGAACATCTGTGGACATTTCTCCGATTCATTCTACTGTATCATAGAGAAATGCACTCATGACCGAAACTGAACTGCTAGCCTCTTGTTAATTAACACAGTTAGAAAAGTGGTGCAAATCAGGAGATAGGCTCTGCCTGCATGTCTTCCTGTTGCTATGTTTTTCTGGGGCAAAAGATACCTAGGAGAACACTGTACTCTGATGGCAACTTCTACTTAGAAGATCAAACCATCCTCGGCTATCGCTCAACATTTGCTGATGCAAAATCATTTCCCAAGCTCTTTGGCTATCAAACATTCCTTAGAATTGCTACCTAAGGGCGACACTTCAACACAGTGCTGAACACAGCACATACATTCTCAGGCACCACCTACTCCCTCTTGTTCTACAGTGAGTAAAACCAGAATGCAACAAATGGTGTAGCTAGCTTTCATCAGAAACCCGCTTAATAGGAAGTGTTCCTACTGCCCAGTAACCTAGGGAAGTGTAAGCGCTTCACTCTGCCATTGTCACAGTGCAAGGCATAGCAAAATTCCAAGACAAAGACGGGATCTTAAAGGCAGCAAGGGAGAAAAGGGAAGTAACATACAGGAGAGCCCCAATAAGGTTAGCTACTTACTTCTCAATGGAAACACTCCAAGCAAGAAGAGAATGGCATGAAATATTTCAAGTAATGAGAACCAGAGGCCTACAACCAAGGGTACTTTACCCAGCAAGGGTCTCAATCAAGATACAAGGCCAAATAAAGAGCTTCCAAGACAAAAGAAGTCTAAAAGAAGATGCCTCCACCAAATCAAATCTACAAGAAATACTAAAAGAACTGCTTTAAGGAAAGGAAGGAAAAGAGAGAGACAGAGAGGAACTCTGGTAGAAAAATGGCAATGAATAAGTACCTATCAATAATAACCTTAAATATAAATGGATTACATGGTCCAATCAAAAGACATAGGATAGCTGAATGAATAAGAAAGCATGACTCACACATATGCTGCCTACAGGAGATCCACCTCAGGACAAAAGACCATCACAGACTAAAATTGAAAGGATGGAAACAAATTTTCTAAGCAAACAGTCAGGAAAAAAAAAAGCCAGGTTAGCAATTCTAATATCAGACAAAATAGATTTCAAAAAAGGGCCATAAAGAGTGACCCAGATGGTCACTTCATAATACTCAAGGGAAGAATCCACCAAGACGATATTAACATCATAAATATATATGCATCCAACATAGGAGCACTCAAATATATAAGAAAAATCCTGGAGGACTTCAAGAAAGATATTGACAGCAACACAATTTTAGTATGGGACTTTAACACTCCACTGTCAAAAATGGACAGATCTTCCAAACCCAATATCAACAAAGATATAGCTGCACTAAACAACACCCTAGATGAAATGCACTTGACTGATATATATGGAGTCCTTCATCCCAAAGAAGCTAAACACACATTCTTTTCAAAGGCACATGGCACATTTTCAAAGATAGACCACATGTTAGGACACAAAAGGAGCCTAAACAAATTCAAGACAATTGAAATCATACCAAGCATTTTCTCTGACCACAAGGGACTGAAATTAGAAATCAACCCCAATAAAAAAAACCCAAACACGCACAATCATGGAGACTTAATGGTATGCTATTAAACAATGAATGGGTCAAGATTGAAATTAGGGAAGAAATCAGAAAGTTCCTAGAAACAAAGGAAAATGACCTCACAACAAGCCAAAACTTATGGGACACAGTGAAGGCAGTCCTGAGAGGAAAGTTCATAGCAATACAGGCTTACCTACAGAAGAGAGAAACATTTCAAACAAACAACCTAACCTGACGCTTGCAAGAACTCGAGGAACAACAACAAAGACAGCCCAGAGCAAGTACAAGGAAGGAAATAACCAAGATCAGAGCAGAATTGAATGACATAGAGACTAAAAGCACAATTCTAAGGATCAATGAATCCAGGAGTTGGTTTTTGAAAAGAAAAACAAAATAGACAAACCTTTAAGTAGGCTCATCAAGAAAAGAAGAGAGAGGACCCAAATAAACACAATCAGAAATGAAAGAGGAGAGATTACCACTGATACCACAGAAATAGAAGGGATTGTAAGGAATTACTATGCAGAACTGTATGCCAAGAAATTTGAAAACCTAGGTGAAATGGACAAACTTCTAGACAAATATAATCTTCCAAAACCAAATGAAGAAGAAGTAGAAAGCCTGAACACACCAATAACAGCAGATGAAATTGAAGCAGTAATCAAAAACTCCCATCACTCAAAAGCCCTGGGCCAGATGGTTTCACAGGAGAATTCTACAAAGCATTTAACGAAGAGCTAATCCCTATACTTCAAAGACTATTCCAAAAAAATCTGAAATGATGGGAAACTTGCAAACTCTTTTTATGAAGCCAGTATGATCCTAATTCCAAAANGCAAATCAGGAGATAGGCTCTGCCTGCATGTCTTCCTGTTGCTATGTTTTTCTGGGGCAAAAGATATCTAGGAGAACACTGTACTCTGATGGCAACTTCTACTTAGAAGATCACACCATCCTCGGCTATCGCTCAACATTTGCTGATGCAAAATCATTTCCCAAGCTCTTTAGCTATCAAACATTCCTTACAATTGCTACCTAAGGGCGACACTTCAACACAGTGCTGAACACAGCACATACATTCTCAGACACCACCTACTCCCTCTTGTTCTACAGTGAGTAAAACCAGAAGGCAACAAATGGTGTAGCTAGCTATCATCAGAAACCCGCTTGATAGGAAGTGTTCCTACTGCCCAGTAAACTAGGGAAGTGTAAGCGCTTCACTCTGCCATTGTCACCGTGCAAGGCATGGCAAAATTCCAAGACAAAGACAGGATCTTAAAGGCAGCAAGGGAGAAAAGGGAAGTAACATACAGGGGAGCCCCAATAAGGTTAGCTACTTACTTCTCAATAGAAACACTCCAAGCAAGAAGAGAATGACATGAAATATTTCAAGTAATGAGAACCAGAGGCCTACAACCAAGGCTACTTTACCCAGCAAGGGTCTCAATCAAGATACAAGGCCAAATAAAGAGCTTCCAAGACAAAAGAAGTCTAAAAGAATATGCCTCCACCAAATCAAATCTACAAGAAATACTAAAAGAACTGCTTTAAGGAAAGGAAGGAAAAGAGAGAGACAGAGAGGAACTCTGGTAGAAAAATGGCAATGAATAAGTACCTATCAATAATAACCTTAAATGTAAATGGATTACATGGTCCAATCAAAAGACATAGGATAGCTGAATGAATAAGAAAGCACGACTCACACATATGCTGCCTACAGGAGACCCACCTCAGGACAAAAGACCATCACAGACTAAAATTGAAAGGATGGAAACAAATTTTCTAAGCAAACAGTCAGGAAAAAAAAGCCAGGTTAGCAATTCTAATATCAGACAAAATAGATTTCAAAAACAGGTCCATAAGGAGTGACCCAGATGGTCACTTCATAATACTCAAGGGAAGAATCCACCAAGAAGATATTAACATCATAAATATATATGCACCCAACATAGGAGCACTCAAATATATAAGAAAAATCCTGGAGGACTTCAAGAAAGATATTGACAGCAACACAATTTTAGTATGGAACTTTAACACTCCACTGTCAAAAATGGACAGACCTTCCAAACACAATATCAACAAAGATATAGCTGCACTAAACAACACCCTAGATGAAATGGACTTGACTGATATATATGGAGCCCTTCATCCCAAAGAAGCTAAACACACATTCTTTTCAAACGCACATGGCACATTTTCAAAGATAGACCACATGTTAGGACACAAAAGGAGCCTAAACAAATTCAAGACAATTGAAATCATACCAAGCATTTTCTCTGACCACAAGGGACTGAAATTAGAAATCAACCCCAATAAAAAAAACCCAAACACGCAAAATCATGGAGACTTAATGGTATGCTATTAAACAATGAATGGGTCAATATTGAAATTAGGGAAGAAATGAGAAAGTTTCTAGAAACAAATGAAAATGAACTCACAACAACCCAAAACCTATGGGACACAGTGACAGCAGTCCTGAGAGAGACGTTCATAGCAATACGGGCTTACCTAAAGAAGACAGAAACATTTCAAACACACAATTTCACCCAACACCTGCAAGAACTTGAAGAACAACAACAAAGACAGCCCAGAGAAAGTATAAGAAAAAAAAAATAACCAAGATCAAAGCAGAATTAAATGACATAGAGAGTAAAAGCACAATTCTAAGAATCAATGAATCCAAGAGTTGGGTTTTTTTAAAAGATAAACAAAATAGACAAGCCTTTAAGGAGGCTCATTAAGAATAGAAGAGAGAGGACACAAATAAATACAATAAGAAATGAAAATGGAGAAATTACAACTGATACCACAAATAGAAGGGGTTGTAAGAAATTATCATGCAGAACTGTATGGGAAGATATTTGAAAACCTAGGTGAAATGGACAAACTTCTAGACAAATATAATCTTCCAAAACCGAATGAAGAAGAAGTAGAAAGCCTGAACACACCAATAACAACAGATGAAATTGAAGCAGTAATCAAAAACTCCCATCACTCAAAAGCCCTGGGCCAGATGGTTTCACAGGAAAATTCTACAAAGCATTTAACGAAGAGCTAATCCCTATACTTCAAAGACTATTCCAAAAAAAATCTGAAATGATGGGAAACTTGCAAACTCTTTTTATGAAGCCAGTATGATCCTAATTCCAAAACGAGATAGACACACAACAAAGAAAGAAAACTTCAGGTCACTATCGCTGATGAACATATATGCTAAAATCCTGAACTAAATATTGGCAAACCACATCCAACAATACATCAAAAAGATCATACACCACAACCAAGTGGATTCATNAAAACCTAGGTGAAATGGACAAACTTCTAGACAAATATAATCTTCCAAAACCAAATGAAGAAGAAGTAGAAAGCCTGAACACACCAATAACAGCAGATGAAATTGAAGCAGTAATCAAAAACTCCCATCACTCAAAAGCCCTGGGCCAGATGGTTTCACAGGAGAATTCTACAAAGCATTTAACGAAGAGCTAATCCCTATACTTCAAAGACTATTCCAAAAAAATCTGAAATGATGGGAAACTTGCAAACTCTTTTTATGAAGCCAGTATGATCCTAATTCCAAAACGAGATAGACACACAACAAAGAAAGAAAACTTCAGGTCACTATCGCTGATGAACATATATGCTAAAATCCTGAACTAAATATTGGCAAACCACATCCAAAAATACATCAAAAAGATCATACACCACATCCAAGTGGATTCATCCCAGGTATGCAAGGATGGTTCAATATCCACAAATCAGTAAATTGAATGCACCACATAAACAAAAGCAAAGACAAAAACCACATGGTCATATCAATAGATGCGGAAAAAGCTTTTGATAAGGTTCAACACCCATTTATGATATAGGTACTCAGAAAAATGGGAATAGAGGGACCATTCCTCAATATAATAAAGGCCATATATGAAAGACCTACAGCCAACATCATACACAATGTGCAAAAACTAAAGTCTTTCCCACTAATATCAAGAACAAGACAAGGTTGTTCACTTTCACCACTTCTATTCAATATAGTATTGGAAGTTTTAGCTTCAGCAATCAGGCAAGAAAAGGAAATAAAAGGCATTCAAATCGGAAAGGAGGAAATAAAACAGCCATTGTTTGCAGATGACATGATAGTGTGCATGGAAAATCCTATAGACTCTACCAAAAAACTGCTCGAACTAATAAATTAAATTGGCAAAACTGTGGGTTACAAAGTCAATATCCAGAAATCAAAGGCATTTTTGTATACTAACAATGAATCAGCAGAAGCAGAAATCAAGAAAAAATTCCATTAAATATATCAAAAACAAAAATAAAATATCTGGGAATAAACCTAACGAAGGAGGTAAAAGACCTGTATGCAGAAAACTGCACAACCCTGAAGAAAGAAATCAAGGAAGACACAAACAAATGGAAACATATACTGTGTTCATGGATTCGAAGAATTAACATCATCAAAATGTCCATATTACCCAAAGCAATTTACACATTCAATGCAATACCTATTAAAGTGCCAATGGCATATTTCACAGACATAGAACAAACACTTCAAACATTTATATGGAACCATAAATGACCCTGAATAGCAGCTGCAATGTTGAGAAAGAAGAACAAAGTAGGAGGGATCACAATACCTGATATCAAACTGTATCACAAGGCCAAGGCCACTGTAATCAAAACAGCCTGGTACTGGCATAAAAACAGGCACATAGACCAATGGAACATAATAAAGAATCCAGAAAAAACGCAACTCTCTAGAGTCAATTAATATTTGACAAAGGGGGCAGTAACATAAAATGGGGTAAAGATAGCCTCTTCGACAAATGGTGTTGGGAGTACTGGAAAGCTATGTGCAAAAAAATGAAACTCAAGCACCAGCTTACACCATACACCAAAATAAATTCAATGTGAATTAAATGCTTAAATATAACCCGCGACACCATTAAAGTCCTAGAGGAGATCATTGGCAGGAAAATATGAGATATTTCACGCAGCAACATTTTTACTGATATGTCCCCTAGGGCAAGAATTATAAAGGAAAGAGTAAACAAATTGAATCTCATCAAAATAAAAAGCTTCTGCATGGCTAAAAGAAAAAGCATTAAAATAAAAAGACAACCAACTGTATGGGAAAACATATTTGCCAATGATACCTCAGACAAAGGTTTTATCTCCAAAATATACAAAGAACTCACACGACTTCACTCTCAGAAGACAACTAACCCAATTGAAAAAGGGGGAAAGGACTTGAAAAGACACTTCTCCAAGGAGGACATACAGAGGATCCAGAGATACATGAAGAGATGCTCAATATCGCTAGCTATCAGAGAGATGCAAATTAAAACCACAATGAGATAGCACTTTACACCAGTGAGAATGGCTGTCATAAACAAAGCAATAAACAGCAAATGTTGTAGAGGGTGTGGGGAAAAGGGGACTCTGGTCCACTGTTGGTGGGATTGCAGACTGGTAGAACCATTATGGTAAACAGTATGGACTTTTCTCAGAAAACTAAAATTGGACCTGTCCTTTCACCCAGCAATTCCACTGCTAGGATTGTATCCTAAGAACCCTAAAACACCAATCCCAAAGAACCTATGCACCTCAATGTTCATAGAAGCACAATTTGCAATAGCCAAGAGTTTAAAGCAACCTAGGTGCATGTCAGTAAATGTATAGATCAAAAAACTATGGTACATATACACAATGGAATTCTATGCTGCAGAAAGAAAGAAGGAGCTCAGACCTTTTGCAACATCATGGATGGAACTGGAAAGCATTATGCTGAGTGAAATAAGCCAGGTTTTGAAGGACAAATACCATATGATCTCACCTTTAAATGAAAGGTAAACGACAAAACAAGCAAGCAAGCAAAATACAACCAAAGACACTGAAATAGAGAACAGGTTGACAGTGACCAGAGGGAGGAGGGGAGGGAATCTCAGGGTAAATAGGGGAGGGATTTAGAGTAACATATATAAAAGATACATGGACAACAACTGAGAAGGGTGGAAATGGGAGGGAGAGGGGAGCATGGGGGTGGTATGGGATGGGAGTAATATTCAGAAAATTGTACTTGAAAAATAATTAAATACATTTAAAAATAAGTATGTGGAAACCCCTCCCCCCAAAAAATAATGTGTCCTGAATATACATAAACTTTCGTGTAGAGCAGGGGCCCAGTACTTTCAGGCCACAAGGCCTAGCCTCCCCAGGGATGCTGGTGTTGAAGAGGGTTCCTTGCATGGGACCTTTCCTCTGAGAAAACTATGGCCATGGCCCTCCACACTCTGCTGCCCCTGAATACAATGGACCCTTAGTGCCAGAATCTGAGAATGTGGAGCAGCCACGATTCTCTCACAACCTCTGTTCAATAATTGGATGACACTGCATCAAACACAGGTGTACTGCTGCTTTGTTTTCCCTCCAGTGTATAAAAAGTGTGCTTCTTTCTGATGTCATTTGTGAGGGGTCTCTGCTGTGGACCTTGGTGCCTTAATGGAGACTTAGCACAGACATTTTTGGACACAAATGCAAGACTCACACATCGAGGATCAAAGGGCCCCTCCCAGCCTCTATAGTTACTCATATAAAAGTGGTCACAAGTGTTCAAGTTATTAAAAATAGAGTCTCTGAAGAAACTGCCCTATATGTTGGGATCTTATTTATAACTAACTTGAAATCAACATATTACTAACTATGAAATTGTGATTATGCACTCTACCCATCGCGGACACTTTCATTCTTTATGTTTAAGAGTTTGGCAAAAAAAAAAAAATCTAATGCCTCATAATACCTATAAGAAAATACATGAGATACCAAATCCCCTTTTGCACACAGAAGGGTGAGGCCATCCATGACCTGTTTGCATTGAGACTCACAACCTACATGTCCTCTTGTCCCTGGTCAGGAGAAGAGATGTCCAGAGGGAACCTGACTCAATACCTCCCCACTTAGGAGAACAGAGTCCCCCATATGCAAATTTCTCCTCAGCTACAGGGTAAAACCTACCCTGGGCTGTGGGGGATTCACAGCTCCCTCCTCACACTGGGCTGGGGTCTCTGGGGAAGGCAAAACTGTGCTCTAGAGAAGATGAGATTTCTAGGTCTTCTCCCATGACTGGTGACAGCCCCCCGTGTTGAGTGTCTCAGATGTAAAATATGACTCTCTGAGATGGTGATGACTATACATGACTGATAGGGACTGATGCCCCTTGTCCCCAGGGGTCGTGTGCCAGTTGCAGCTGCAGGAGTTGGGCCCAGGATTGGTGAAGACCTCACAGACCCTCTCCCTCACCTGCACCGTTTCTGGTGGCTCAGTCACCAGCAGTTACTACTGGCACTGGATACACCAACCTCCAGGGAAGAGGCTGGAGTGGATGGGGTACTGGTCAGAAGGCAAAAGGTTCAACCCAGCTTTTCAGGCTGAATCACTGCTGACACACGAAGGAACCAGTATTTCCTGAAATTGAACTCTGTGACCACTGAGGACACAGTTGTTCATTACTGTGCAAGAGACACAGTGAGGGGAAGTCAACTCTGACATAAACCTCTTTGTGGCAGACAGGAGGGTTGTGCTTCAGGGGGCACTCAGAGCACAAGGGGGTGGTCAGGACCCAGAGATCGGAGCTTCCATGACAAGGGTTAGTGTAGGTGGAGGTTAATCCCTGGGTTACTCTCTAGTCTGGCTTTCCCCTTTATCTAACATCTGCTTCTGCATCTTCTATGGAGTCTGGATCAGGACACCAGCAAGAGAGACAGCACAGCAGCAAATGGAAGCGCCCAGGGCTCCCCTCCCACCAGTGAGCAGAGCAATGGTCAATCCTGACAGAGAAGAAAGGTCTGGTGATTGGGATGTTTATTGTCCTAGCACCATGCCCACAGTATGATTGGCTGCAACCCCTTTGTAAATCCTGGGTAGTTTCTTCCCAAATTAGCTTTAGATGTGAATATGATGATGCCCACACAGTAAAGGATCAGATTAAATTTAGTTCTGACTTCACTGAGGTCTGAGGAGGGCCAGGAAGTTCTCTCCAGCAAGGAGTAGATTCAAGGAGACAGATCAGGAGCTTGCCTCAGGGCTTATGTGGTGAGACAGTGTGGGTTCTCATGTTGGGCCAGGACTGGAGTGGATTGACTCTCTCACTAGGGGCAAAGGGTGATCACTCAGGCCTTAAAATAGATTTTATTTATTTATTTTAGACAGAGGGGAAAGAAGGGAGAAAGACGAGAGAAACACCAATGTGTGGTCACCTTTCATTTGCCCCCTACTGGGAACCTGGTCTGCAACCAAGGCCTGTGTCCTGACAGGGATTCAAACCAGTGGCCCTTTGGTTCTCAGGCTAGTGCTCAATCCACTGAGCCACACCAGAATAGGTCCATCAGGATATTTTACATTTGCATGCCCATATGAGGACAGAGGTTTATGGGGAAGTTGAGGCTTGAAAGCTCTCACACATCCAGTCTTAAGATCTGTGATCAGACTCCTGAGTCCACCTAACAACAGCAATAATAAGGGAAAGGGAAGTTGTCAGGCACTGGGGAGCACAGCCATCCAAGACTACGAGTAAGCAGGCAAAAGCAGACGAGATTAGACAGGAATCTTGTTGGGGCTACTTCAGTGTCATTTTCCACTATCTGGAAATTTTTCCCACTTCATCAAAGTGAGAAAATGCAGCTTGGAAGGAGCTGCCTCCTTCCAAGGACTGCGGCCTCTGGAGGGTCTGAGAGCCCTGAGTTAAATGCCCTGCACTGGAGTGCAGTTCCCACTTGCTCTGTGAGATGTAAAGTGTTAACCCAGGAACTATACTGGAGTTTTTCTGTGTCCTTTGTCATTAACTAGCACAATAAGTTCTCCCCATGATCATCATTAGCCATTTCCCCTCATTCAGCAGATGAATCTCCTGGTGGAAGATAATGAAGATGCTATTGAGGATGATGTGTGGGGAAGGTTGTCTGAATCTGTTGAGAGTGTGGAATATCTGGGTCATTTAACAGTTTATTTAGGGGTTCACTTCACTGGGAGTGAGTGTTGCAATATTTGTTTAAATGGTATCTGAGGAATTCCATGATTGTGTTTGAAATTAGTGGACTGGGTGAGGCAGATTGCCCTCCCTCAAGTGGGGTCCCTGCACAATTGTAAAAGGCTTTCAGGAGATCAGTGTGACCCTCCTGTCTGATGGCTTTGGAACTGGAGTGTCCACAAGAGCTTTTTCCTGACTCTGGCTCCCATGGTACATGGGCTCCTGTGTCTCAGGCCCGGTGTCCTTGGACTGGAACTAACCTTGAGACTTCTCTGTGACCCTCATATTGCCCTGGCTCCTTGAATTCCCCTGATCTTCATCCTCTCAGAATCTGCGATTTCCTCAGAGTCACAGTGCAGAGGTGGGATGGGTGTCCCTGTCCCAGGAAGTCCAGGTTGAGGCAAGTGTGACCTGAAGGTCGACCCGGTCCTGGTCAGATCCAGGGCTGCATCAGCCCAGACCTCATAACACAGGCTGTCTCCTCCTCCCCTTTCTTCTCATCCTGCTGCCTCTAGGATGGATGAGGGACAATGATAGGGGACCACAAGCACGCTATGGAAATCGTTATTGTTTATCCTACCTCAGAACAGTCTCTGGTCACAGGTGTTTCTGTCCATTTTCTGTGATCATGTGTTAAACCCCATTCATACAAGTTTGTTGTCCTCCTTCCTGTGCCCTTTCTGATCAGAAAAAAAAAAAAAAAACCACATAACTTTACAGAAACTGAATTCTTATGAAAACAAGAGATGGAATAGGATACTAAATAAGCAACATCTTTTCCATCCATTCCACAAAATGTCCCCCCCCTCAAAAAAAAGAAGAGAATGTGGAAAGATCCAAGAAATGTTTGAGCCTTGGAGACAGAATGCCCAGAAAAACACACCCCTCTCAGAATCATGATTGCTGTGTGCTTCCACGTCTGTGAGAAACGGAGGGTCAAGGGCATGAAGATGGAGCACAGTAAGAGGAGACTAGGGCAGGGGACAGAAAATGAGGTGTTATTATCTAATGGACACAAAACCAGTTTGGGAAAGCAAGCACTTCTGGATTTGGAAAGTGACAATGCTTGCACAATGTTTTGAATGCACTTATGTCACTATGTCCATTTAAAATATTTCACCATGGTGAAAATTAGTTAGTGTATGTTTTACCACAAACATCACACAGACACTAAGGAGAGGTGGGCATGTGTTTTCCAGGAGAGGTGGAGGCTCCTGACCCTGTAGGGTTGGAATGGCATCAGGAATGCAGTTGGGGGGGGTGATATGGAAGATTTCTCTGTCCTCAGATAAACTTCACACTTAGACAAGAACCTTAGAGGGGGCATTACTGCCCCATGGGTGTTTCCAGAAAAATGAGATTTGGGAGGAGGGGAGTGAGGTCCAGGATTCTGTGCCACGGGTCCCTGGGCTGACAGCAGTGTGTGAGGTGGGTGTGTGTGTACAAGGGCAGTGGGTGTGTCAAGTTCTTAGAGGGTGATGCAGACACTGCCCCGCAGTGTCTGCATCATTATGGATGAAATGAGACATTCACATGGACTACCAAGTGTTGGGAACTGCTCTGCCTGGTTTCAGGAATTATAACTGCCTCCCATGGCTAAGGATGGTTGAGCAACCTCTGGAATGCAAGCTGCAAGGAGACAAAGCTTGTCTCTGTTAGCAAATGCTGCCTACGCTTTCTCCCCCAGCCCCCAATGCATGGTTGGATAGTCAGAGGCAGGTATGACTCCTCAGAGGAGGGGCAACTTAAGCCAGGCACAATCACTTGGGAGGACATCATGGAAGGACTCAATGGGCTGCAACAAAGAGGGAGTGGTGAATCCTCACCTCCCAGCTATTTTGACATAGCCCAAGTCCCCATGGCCTCTGGGAGAAGAGCTTCCTGGCTCTAATCCACTTTAGCCTGAAAACCTGTGATGGGGGAGGTGGTGCAGCTCCTTGCCTGTTTAGAGTGGGATCCTGGGTTGATCTAGCATAAGAAAGAATTCCTAAAAGTCCTGTGAAACCTGGCTTGCTAAGAGTGCTTTCATTCCTATGTTAAGGGTCTGAGCAGAAAATGAGTATGTCTTCCAAAGTTTCTGCAACCCCCTTTCCTGACAGACACTGACTCAAACTAAGCCCTCAGATTTCTTTGAAATGTTATCTACTGTTTGATCCTTACCGCCTGTATTCCTGTGTATTATAACCCAATAAAAAGCCATTGAGGAAGTGGCTCTTGGCCTTTTTTCTCTGAGAAATTGGATACCTCTCCTCCCCAAGCAGATCATGTCTTGGTATTGTTACTTTCATGCACAGTGGACAGGGGGACTTGCGGGCAAAGTTTCCCCCAGAACCAAGTCCTGTGGAGGAAAAGGGACAGCATGGCTTTTCTCTCAAGGGCAGCAAAAGCCGAGACCCTTGCCATGAGTGCACTTTATTGGGCTTCTTGTCACATTACATGATGGTCCTCATTTTCTATGCATAGGTTGTTTGCTTTAGCTGGTTATCTTTTACAGAAAAGAAATGAGCCCATGCTACTAATCACATCATAGAAGAGGGATATTTGCAAATGAAAAGTGAAAAGTAGTTAAACTGGTTACACTCATCCTTGGAAGGTTCAACATGGATTTTAGGAAGTTAATTTGCAGTAAATGCTTGCTTTAAATCAGGGTGAGGGAGTATTTTTGCAAAAAGCGAGACTCAAAGTGGCCTAGGCATATTGAAGACCTGATTACCCAAAGGAGAACCTATCCATGGGTATGGGTCCTGTGCATCTCTGAGTGGGAACAGGGTCCACACCACACAGGATGGTCTCCTACACCCCCCCCTTTGTTTTTAGTTAGGACTGCTATAGATCCCACAAAGCTTGCTACTTGTTGGTCTTTCACATGACCCTGGGCAAATAGTTCACAAATAAACCCAAGAACATAGAGCATTATTATAATCAGTAAGTGATCAGTGGTTCCAAAGACCCACATTCTTGGATTAAGCCCATCAATCACTGTCAAGCCGTAATGATCAAACACACATTCAAATAACTCTGAGGGTCTACTTTGAGTCAGGGTTAGATAGCTAAAGGGCCATAAAACTTTGGAAAAACAAACTAATTTCAGGCTTGTACCCTTATTATTCATATTGAGGATATTAGCAAAGTAGGTTTCATAGGATTTTATGCTGTCTTTCTTAGGCCTGATAACCCTAGGAAACTTGCCCTTTCTGGCAAAGGACCACACACACCTCCAGCATTGTTTCAGGCTTAAGTTGAGCAGGAAGTAAGGCAGCCAAGAGATTAGGAGACTTCTTGTAGACAGAAAGAGGACTCAGGCTATGTCAGAGCCAAGGGGTGAGGGTCCATTACCCTCTTTTTTCACAGCTCCGCAAGTCCTTCCCTGAAGGCCTCCATGTGATCATGCCTGTCTTAGGTTGCCCCTCCCTTGAGGGATCTTACCTATCATTGGCTAACCAACCAAGCACTGGGGGCCAGGCAGGGTAAAGTAAAGTGGGCAGAGGCAGCGCTCTTGCTAGGGAGATAAGCTTTGTCTCCTCAGTGGCTCAGGTCCTCATGGCAGAACAGACCCAGATGAAGCAGTTCCCTTGGTTTCTTACTCAGTCTTAGCCATGGGGGCGGGCTAGAGCTTCTGAAACCAGGCAGGGTGGCTCCCAACATCTCATCCCCCCTTTTTCTATTAGGATTCAGACAAAGGGCCATACGAGGGCTGCTAGAACCCAAACTTGTAAATTCAGTCCATTGAAACAGTTTTTAGGGTTCAACCATTGAACATTATAGGGTACTGAGGGATTGTTGCCCTTTCCAGGAGGCGCTGGAACTTTGGCCTCTGTCATTGGGGAAGGCCCCATCCTCCTCTATTGGTGGACCCAGGTCCGTGAGTGATGGTGCAAGTGTCTGTTTTCCTTCTGTTTGTTCAGGGTCAGCTGGGCCATCTGGTCTGTCAGTCAACCAGTTCTCGGCTCCAGGTAGCAGAGCTTGATGTCTCTCCCACTCATGATAAGGCATTACTCTTTTGGCTGGTAGCAAGACAGGACCTGTAGGAATGGAAACACACACATACCCTCTTCCCCAAGTTAAGAGGNCCCTTTTTCTATTAGGATTCAGAAAAAGGGCCATACAAGGGCTGCTAGAAACCAAACTTGTAAATTCAGTCCATTGAAACAGTTTTTAGAGTTCAACCATTGAACATTATAGGGTACTGAGGGATTGTTGCCCTTTCCAGGAGGCGCTGGAACTTTGGCCCCTGTCATTGGGGCAGGCCCCATCCTCCTCTATTGGTGGACCCAGGTCCGTGAGTGATGGTGCAAGTGTCTGTTTTCCTTTGTTTGTTCAGGGTCAGCTGAGCCATCTGGTCTGTCAGTCAACCAGTTCTCGGCTCCAGGTAGCAGAGCTTGATGTCTCTCCCACTCATGATAAGGCATTACTCTTTTGGCTGGCAGCAAGACAGGACCTGTAGGAATGGAAACACACACATACCCTCTCCCCCAAATTAAGAGTTCTACAGGGCCTTGCCAAGAGCCATGTCGAAGCGAATCTCTATATAAAACCTGAGGATAAGATGACTTTGGCTCTTTCTTCTGAAAATATTTATTAGAGTACAGAGTGATTCATTACAATTTAGAAAATTATAGGTAAACAGGGCTAATAAAATAAAATTGGGGGAAAGACTCATGACTCCCCCTTTTTCTGTTTTTTTTTTAAGATTTTCATTTATTTATCTTTAGAGGGGAAGGGGAGAAGGAGAGAAATATCAATGTATGGTTGCCTCTCATGAGTCCCCTGCTGGGAACTGGCCTGCAACCCAGGCACGTGCCCTGACTGGGAATCTAACCATAGTTGTATGATTCACAAACCCACGCTCAATCCACTGAGCTACACCAGCCAGAGCTCCCCTTTTTCTGTTTTTTTTAAGATTTCTAAAAGTATGATGAGAATGTTCTAGAGTTGCCTGACCTGTTGGATTGTAAGGTATTCCTGTTTTATGTTGGATATTCCAATGCTGAAGAAAAACCTGAGTAGAATGGACAAGGTATCCAGGGCAATTCTCAGTTTTAATTTGCTGAGGCTCTCCTAAATGATTAAAGGCCTCAAACCAATGGGATTGTAATTTTTTAGTAGATTCTAGTTTTAAAGAAGATTCATGCAGGGCACCAGAGTAAGCATCAATAGAAATATGAAAGTATTCAAATTTTCCAAAAGGAGCATAATGAGTGACATCTGTTTGCCAAATTATTTGAGAACTTAGTCCTTGAGGATTAACTCCTGTAAATGGGGATGCTTTGCTAAGCGCTTGGAAAGACAGACCCTCTACTTTTTCTGCAAGCTACAATGAGTTTAAGCAAGTTAATTGCCCTGTTCTCAGGACCTGGCAGCCCCTAAGTGCAGAGTTTTCAAGTAAAATGGAAAAGATATGTGTGAGGGGAGGTGCTCTGAAGAATATGCTTTAGAAAAAAATGGTTGTGTGCCAAGAACCTTTTGTGACTTGATTGACTAAACATTCCCTTTGGGAGAATAGCCAGTTTTTCCCTCAGGAAACAATCATTGTTTACAGTGAGTTAAAAAATGGGCCCTGGCTGGTGTAGCTCAGTGGATTGAGCATGGGCCTGTGAACCAAAGGATTGAGGTTCAATTCCAAGTCAGGGCACATGCCTGGGTTGCAGGCCAGTTCCCAACAGGGGATGCACAAGACGAAACCATACATTGATATTTCTGTCCCTCTCTCCTTCCCTTCCCCTCTAAACATAAAGAGATAAAATCTTTATTTTTTTAAATGGTACTTTGTCTTCCATGGAGAAGGGCTACTTCTCTCTAGGAGACAATATACCTATATTTCATTTTTACAATAAAGGTCATGGCTCTGGCATTATCGAGGAGGATTCTTAATATTTCTTTAACATGTCACACCCCCCCATCCCACTTATAGCATGCTTTAGATTGACAAATTTATGAACACATTCACAATTTTCAGAAACAATTTTTTTCCTGCGGGCAAATACATTTACTTTTTTCATTGAAATTTTGACCCGCTCTGTTTCCAACCTGGGCCAGTTCACCCCTCCTTAGGGAACCTTGTGGCCTTCTGCTCTGGGGAAGTCACCATACTGATGCCAAACAGTGAGGACACCCTATCGGCATAGCGCACTACAGCCCAGAACTCCTTGGCTCAAGCAATCCTCCTGCCTCAGCCTCCTGAGTAGCTGGGAATGCAGGTGCATGCCACTGCTTCAGACACAACTGCAGCGTGGGGAAGGGAATAAAGGGAGGCTAGGGAAACCAATCCTCCCTCTGCGCCACTGCCTGTACCCAGAAGAGAGATCCAGCTCCCACTAGACTCGCAGCGAGGGCACACGCCTGCACACCAAGCCTATTGGGTGGGTCATTAGACCTTGGGGCCCCTGGTGGAAACTGCAAGAAGGGTCTAGCTAGTGCACATGGGTCCCCTCTGTTCCATACTTCCAAAACTAAAGATCCCTAATCTAGGAGATACACAGCAGCCCCAAAATGTTGCTGAACCTAAAACAGAACTCTTCTTTAGAGAGCCCTTCCCCATGGTTGAGGATTTGCAGAAACCTTCAAAGGCATTTTTAAACAAATAATATAAAATTTTCTTTGAAATTCCTCCTACCACAAGCCCAGTGATTACAAAACCAGTTTCAATTTTGCTTTTTCTCCATGTGCACCTTTAAATCCTTATGCCGGCAGACAGAGGGAAAAGGCAAAATCGAAGGGAACTCAAGAGGCGGCTTTAAAAAAAAAGAATTTGCTGAGATGCTTGTTAACTGCCCTGTAACTAGTTGATGTTTTTAAAACTGATTAAAGGGAAAATATTTGCTCTTTCTCCCAAGCACAGACCTAGTTTGGGGTTGCCTCCCAGCAAAAGCTTGGGAGAGGGAGCAAGGCCCCCCCTTACTAAAGAAAGTAAGTTGTAAAGTCCTTTCCAGCATGCATAAGCCCTGTTGATAGCCAGCTTGGAAACTTAACTGTGTGTGACTGTACTATACAGTTGTGTCCAGCAAAGTCTCTGGTTAGATTAAGCTGACTAAGTTCAGAAGGTTTGAATTCTTATTGAAATTGGGCACAAGTATATGTGAAAAAGACTATGTCTTTTGCATGTGAGGGAATGTTGTCTATGTTTACAACAGACATTTTTAAAATATTTTATTTATTTACGTTTAGCGGGGAAGGGAAAGAGAGATGGAGAGAAACATCAGTGTATGGTTGCCTCTTGTGTGTCCCCTGCTGGGAACTGGCCTGCAACCCAAGCATGTGCCCTGACTGGGAATCGAACCCCAACACTCTGTTTCACAAGGCCATGCTCAATCCACTGAGCTGCACCGGCCAGGGCACAATAGACATTTTTAATCTGAAAACTCAGAGGTGAGCACAGAATAGCAACTCAGAGAGGCTGCATGAGATAAACTGTTACAGAAAAAATAAACCAAACAGGAAAACAGTCAAAATCTCCTGCTGCAACTTATCGAGTGCTTGTCCCTGTGTGTCCAGGGACACTCATCAGCCCTTGAAGTTCACAGGCCCTCCTGTAGAGGTTTCTCCTGGGCTCATGGTGAGTTTCCCTCCAAAAATGTCTCTTACCATACTGCAAGGCCATGGCATCAGCTCTAAGTCTGTTCATTTGCAGATAGGCAGTGTTTTTAGAATCAGTTTCTTCAGATGGTGAATCTACCTTTCACAGATGCAGCATATTCTCTTGTGAGACTGTTAGCTTTGTTTCTAACTAAAACTACCCACTATAGTCCTTTTCCTGAAAGCTGGTAGATCCAGTTTATACAGTAGTCACTGAAACTGAATCAGCAACCTTTACAAGAGAATCTCAGAGACATACAGGCTGTCTCAGGTGCCCCCAGACCCCATCAGCTGCCAATTATATAAAAACATGCAGAAAACAGACTCTTCTTAGAAGTGGACACACACTTAAGCCTCCCTTTCTTCACAATGTCACCATTTAAAAGCGCCAGAGGCAGTGCTCAGCTCCTCAGAAACCTCATGGAGCTTCCTCTAGGTTAATTGCTGCAGGAACTGCAAACTGCAGAGAAGCTGAGGCTGCTCTCCCTAAATGTCAGGGACAGTGACGGGGCTGGGCACATCAGCACATGGAGTGCCAATTAGCATATGCTCCTGCACTTTGGAACAGAAAACTGAAGTCCATAGGTGAGGGCCTACTCTCGACTCAGAGGGACAAGCATCCTTGTGATAGTGAGAGTTTTCTAGGAGGCTGGTTACTCTGTGTGCTCCAGTTATTCTTGTTGTTACTAATTTCTACCTTCAGTCATTTTAACACAATTTAATCTAGGGCAACATTCCACGTGCACAGTGTTTCATGATCTTCATTTCTGAATAAATGCCCTGTGTGACCTTGCCTATGTGTCAACACAGATATAGAGGCTCACCTCCATCATCAGCCACCCTGGCTAAGGTCAGTGGGCACTGAAAGGGTGGCTGTCTTGTTCTTCCAAGACAGAATCCCTGTCCATTGTACATCCGTGCACCGAGACTCCATCATTGTAGAGAAAGAGAGAGGGAAGAAGGAAGAAACATGTGCAGAGAATTTTACCTGCTCTGGACACTTTCTGCGCTCAGTTTCTTCCTTCTCCTCCCACAAAGGCTTACTGACTGTCACATCAAATGTCCGATGTGCACACAGTACACCAGTCATTATCCTGTAAGTTGTGCTATGATTCAAATGCCACATGTCATTATTAAATACAGTCTCTGGGAAGTTTTAAAAATGGCAGGCTTAGTTAAACTGATAGAAACTAAGTGAACCCTGAAACTCTCTTGGCCAAACCTCCTCCTGAGTGTTGTTCACTCTATACCTTCATGATCTCATCAGTCATGTCCCTCTAAAATGGGGGACAATTTCTGCAGTGACCCTGAATTTATAGATTTTACCTCCAGTGGAAGCTTGATCTAGCTCCATGCTGATGTGGTAAGTAATAAAAGTTATCATGGATTATACCCACTTCTAATACGACCTTCGTGTTACATCTTTTTAGGAGCCTCCATAACCTAACAACAGAAAAGTCTGCCTTTCAGACCCTGGCTGGTGTAGCTCAGTGGATTGAGCGTGGGGCTGCAAATCAGAGTTTCACGGTTGGATTCCCAGTCAGGGCACGTGCCTGGGTTGCGGGCCAGTTCACAGAAGGGGATGCATGAGAGGCAACCACACATTTGATATTTCTCTCCCTCTCTCCTTCCCCCCTAAAGATAAATAAATAAAATCTTAAAAAAAGAAAAGTTTGCCTTTCGAAGAAATCAACTGAGAATAATTACACTCAGATATCACTGTAATAACATTCATGCTCTACCTTTTACAACAGATAAGGCAGTGAAACCTCAAGGATTCAGTCCTTATGATCATGTTATGCTACAACCCTAATCTATTCTGGGTGCTGTGACAATGTACTTTGACTGTGAGATTGATGAGCAAGTGAAATTTATTTCTCACAGATCTGTATGTGAAAAATTCAGGAAGAGATTCCCGCACTTTTGATGACTAGTAGGAACCCCTCCCTTATGGCTGTTTGCTGTAATCTCAGAGGGTAGATGGGACATGGGAGCTTCTTCTGTCTTCTGTTACAAAGGATATGATTACATTCATGAGAGCTTCGCCTTGGGACCATCACTTGTCCCAAAGCTTCATGTCCTAGCACCATCACATGACCTTCAGGTTTTAATGTGTGAGTTTTTGAGTTATACTAACACCAGCTCCTAGCACCAACAAACAGATCAATCATGATCCCACCTATTTTGAAGGCTAGTTCAATAGCGCTCCCCATAAATGTGAGTAGAGGATCTCCATAAATCTGTGCATGATTCTCACCTTTGGAAGCCAAAAGTAGACCCAAGCCCTTCAGAACAGGCGGATGAGCTTGTAGAGTGCAAAGTTTCCAACCTGGATTTTGAACAAAGAGGTTCATGTAATTTCTTATTTCCTATCTTACTGCATACATATAACTGTTATTCTAATTTTCTATGAATAAATTTGGTTTTATATCCACAAATAGAGGTGGCTCTCTGTTCTCCCTCATACTTCCTAGTTGCACAGTGAAATAAGGAGGCAGGCTCTAGTGTTTGATGTCTGTTGTTTGCCGCTGACATATTGAGGTTCACTCTTCTCTGTCCTCCTGCAAACATACATAGGGAATATAATTTGGAAGTGGGAATTCTCCCTAGTTTGATGCAGGTGGAAGATGGAAACCATGCAAATCACTCCTGTGAGAAGAACCCTGTTCAGGGATGAACAATAAAGCTTGGACCACACTGGATCTGATGTGAGGCAGCAATTCTTGGATTTCCAAAAAGTCTGCGCTGCTCTCAACGGGTTCCTCAATGAAGGAACAAACATTCCACGGTCCCTCTGTGTGTGTGAAATCATCACCCTGGACATCTACACCATGATGTGGAGTGTGTCCCTCTACGTCCACATGATGTCAACTGCTATTGAGTTAATGGATGTGGGGTTAAGTCAATGACCATCACCCCTGTTTTTTTTTTCCTTCTGGGACTTGGTTCCTACAACTCTGGTGCCCACTGTCCAGCATGCATGTGACCTGCTACTGATCAGCTTGGACTCTGAGATGTGCGGAGAAGGGCCCCTTGTTGGGTGCAGCAGAGCCTTTGGTTGAATTCAACTGATTTGGGTCAGGAGGTTTGATGATTCATTGATGTTTCCTTAGCATAAGAGAAAACAAATGTATGTGACTCCTCAACATTGAACATGTGAGAATGTTTTCTTCCTATGACAACAATCCTCTAATTCAGATACTGAAGAGGTCTACACAGAAGCACGATGGGAGGGAGGCTACCAGAGGGAAACTGCTGTGTGGAGAGTTAACCCTAAACCTGGTAGGAAACAAGCCTTTAAACAGGATCTGCAGCTACTTCCAAGCTGGTAACTGGGCACATTGTGACCTGCTTGCCCCCTGGTGTCCTGAATGCTCCCTCCTGGCCAGCCCTTGTGTATCCCACAGGGAAATTTATCTCTGGGCTCACACTAAGTTCCCTTTACCGTGTCCCTCGCACAGAAATACACGGCAGTGTCCTCAACTCTGAGGTTGTTCATTTGCAGGTAGAGCATGGTCTTGCCATTGTCTCTGGACATGGTCAATCAGCCTTTCACAAAGTTGGCATAGTATATGCTATGACCATTATACCTAATGACTGTTCCTTGGAGCCTGGTGGACCCAGTTCATGCTGTAGCTACTGAAGGTGAATCCAGATGCCAGGCAGGAGAGTTTGAGGGAATCCCCAGGCTTCACCAAGCCTCCCCCAGACTCCACCAGCTGCACATCACACTATGCACTTGCAAAGGCAAAGATGTTGGTCAGGAAACTGTCACCCTTCACTGTTTCTCTCAGTCATGTCCACTCATATGCTCAGTGTTTCACATTCTCCATAAATTACCTCTTAAAATAGAAACAAGGAAAATTCAACTGAGCCCAAAGTCCATGGTGAGAGGTCTGTGTTCTGTCCTGAGCAGGAACTGGGAACACATGGGAGTTCTGGGCTGGGCTCCTGGCCCAGAGATGCAGGGTCAGGGCTGGGCTGCTTTTCTTGAGCAGAGGGACTCCATTTGCATGCCTTCCTGCTATATATAGAGCTCTAGTGTTGGATGGTGACATGAACTACATGGTTTCAGAGTGTGATATGTTGAAGGGTGGAGATGGTGTATGACCTAGGAGAGTAAATTCTCATAAAAGAGAGGGATTTAAAATGAGTTATGCCTTTAAAATGCACCAGTAATGAACTCACCAAGAGCGTGTAATTCTCAGGCACAGAGGAAGAGTGCAAAGA
This sequence comes from Sturnira hondurensis, assembly GCF_014824575.4. Lineage (NCBI taxonomy): Eukaryota > Metazoa > Chordata > Mammalia > Chiroptera > Phyllostomidae > Sturnira > Sturnira hondurensis. The sequence goes on from NW_028085988.1 coordinate 29,040, forward strand.
GCAGGAGGTTGTTGTTCATGTTACAGGAAGTTGCAATTGGCCCTGTTTCCCCTGCAAAGCAATCAGAGTAAGAACTAAGAACAGAGTGTGACCCTAGAGCACATGGACTCAGTGTTGGGGGAGATGGAGCATCTGTGTGGATCATTGCAGACAGAAGAGTGTAGCCCAGAGAAGCAGACAGCACTCTCGCTTCATGTTAATAGAACAAAGTTTGGTGCTGAATATGCAGCAGCCTCACTGCCTCCTTTTGTTGTTATTTTCCAGACTCTGTATTAGAACCAAATTCAGATATTTGGACACAGAACAAATTCAGTCATGACTAGATCTGCTTTGTTGAAGATGGAGGTAGAAATTGGGTAGTAAGGATGTTGTCCTTTTAGGAATTGGATTATGGAAATCTTTTTAAAAATTATTTATTTATTTACTTTTAGAGGGGGGGTAAAGGAGGGAGAAAGAGAAGGAAAGAAACATCCACGTGTGCTTGCCTCTTATGTGGCCCCCACTGGGGATTAGACCTGGAACCCAGGCATTTGCCCTGACTGGGAATCGAACCAGCAACCCTCTGGTTCACAGCCTGCACTCAATCCACTGAGCTACACCAGCCAGGGCAGATTATGGGAATCTTGATACAAACCACTAATAGAAAGTAACTGCTGTAAATAAAATAATAATTGATAGAAAGGACATTATTTTTATATATCCATTGATTACAGGATGAATAAGTCATTCAGAACATTTCCCATTACTGGAGCTGGTGGATCTAACTTTATTTTAAAACTGTACATGATTGCCAGTTCAGTCTGACACTCACTCTCAGGATCTGGGTTTATGTGCACATGTGAAGGAGCTGTAATTAGAGGGCAGGAGAGGGAGTAGCTCAGGCCCCCTGGTTCTTCTATAGATAATTTCAGAAGAGCCATCTCCCCTTTTTCTCTCTGTCTCTATTCATGTCTGTGCGTGACCCATGAGAAACAGTCACAATGGTCATACCTGATGGGTATCTACTGAACTTGAACCTGATACCCTGAATGTATCAATGTGCAACATGGGAAAAGTGACTTCATGCATGGGGATGAATTACTGGGCATGGTAAATGAACCTAATTTCAGCTGAAAAACTCACTGTGACCTCCAGAGTGCAAGAAAAAAATGTGTGTAGATGGCTGTGCCTGGTGTGTGACTGGTTCAGTTGTCATAGGAACATAGTGCGGGCTGGACATAGTAATTCCATTGTAAAGTGTGTCCCCACAATGCACAGAAATACATATCCATCTTGCCATTGCTCAGGCTACTCAGCTCTCTGTAGGCTCTGCTCAGGGACTTGTCTACAACCACAGTGACTCTGACATGGAACTTCCGGGTGTACTTTATTTCACAATTTTCAGTATCAGTTTGTCCCTTCTACTCAAGCCCTTGTTCTGGGGTCTGCCATACCCAGTGCCTCAGTAGTTGATGAAGGTGTATCCAGAAGTCTTACAGGTTACCTTCAGTGAGGATGTAGGTTTCCTCAGCTCAGCCCCCAATTGTACCATCTGTACCTGTGTGTGAATACCTGCAGAGAGGAGTCAGTAGTGGGTGGGAATCCCACTTGACTGTCCCAGGTCCATTTCTCAAACCAGGTACTGGGCATCTTCTCACCTGTAGCCATTTCCAGCAGGGAGAGGGCTCTCCAGCTTCAGTCAGTGCTGAGGGGCTGTTCCATCAGGATGCCTGTAGGACAGGGTGTGGCTGTGGGTATTCTCAGGTCACAGATAGACCCACA
>NW_028085989.1:0-658 GCF_014824575.4 Sturnira hondurensis
CCCTTTCGAGGATACGGTGAGGATCAAATGAGGTAATGAAATGTTTAGCACTGGCCCTGGCTGGTGTAGCTCAGTGGATTGAGCGCGGGCCTGCGACTCAGACGATCACGGTTCGATTCTCAGTCAGGGCACATGCCTGAGTTGCAGGCCAGCTCCCTGCAGGCCAATTCCCAGCAGGGGACGCATGAAAGGCAACCATACATTGTTGTTTCTCTCCCTCTCTCCTTCCCTTCCCCTCTAAAGATAAATAAATAAAATCTAAAAAAAGAAATGTTTAGCACTGTTCCCAACCCATGTAGGTGCTAATAAGTACATAATGCTTAGTAATAGTACTCACACTTAATGTGGCAACCTATATAAATTGCCTAATGGTTCATCCTCTCTCTTAGGTGCTTTAATTCTCTTAACAACAGTTTTAAATGGGTACTATCGTTATCCCCACCTGCCATGTGAGAAAACTGAGGCACCTAGAAGTGAAGGTATTCACCCTAGGCCACATAACTACAAAGTGGTGGTGTCAGGCCTTGAACCTGAGAACTTGGCTTTGGAGCCTGTGTTCTTAATAAATATACCACAGCATTTGTAGGCATTTCTTAAATGACAGGTTACTATTGTTGTTTGCTATTATGCCTTTGTCCAAGCAGCACCCTCAGGCTCC
>NW_028085990.1:0-1204 GCF_014824575.4 Sturnira hondurensis
CCTGTCCACCTCCACCCTCTTAACCTTCATGTGCAGCCCCTGGAATGTGAAAAGTGCTCATAGATGTGTCACGAATGACTTCACAGGACAAGTGGACGTCTGGGGTGTTTAGGAAGTGAGGCCGTCACCCCTGGTTCTAGACCCCCCTGAAGCCACACAGGAGACACTCGCAACAGTGCAATCACTTCTCTCCATCCAGGGTTGTCGTCACCAGCAGCCACTGACTTTCCCTTCTTACAACAAACACCCAAGGAGGTTTGCCTTCCTTGGCCAGATGCTCAGTTGGTTGGAGCATTGTCCCGTTACTGAAAAGTTGAGGGTTTGATCCCCTGGTCAGGACATGTATGAGAGAAACATCAATGTTTCTCTCTCTCTCCGCCTTCCCTCTCTGTAAAAGCAATGGAAAAAAAATGCCCTTGAAGGAGGATGAAGAAAAAGAAAGGGCCCTAGCTGGTGTAGCTCAGTGGATTGAGCGCGGGCCTGCGTAACAAAGGATCGCGGTTTGATTCCCAGTCAGGGCACATGCCTGGGTTGTAGGCCAGTTCTCGGCAAGGGACGCACGAGAGGCAACCCTACATTGATATTTCTCTTCCTCTCTCCTTCCCCTCTCTCCTTCCCTTCTCCTCTAAAGATAAATTAAAAAATCTTAAAAAAAAAAAAAGAAAGGAGGCAGGTCAGCGCCTGGGCCAACGATGCTGTAGGAGACTTGGATTCTCTTGTCCTTGTTCAATTTGATCTGAAGACGACACAGGAACAGAACCTGCAGAGAACAGTCCCCATCGAGTCTGAATTCCCTCAGCGGGGCTCCCGGAATGAAATCAGAGCTTGCCCTTGGCCGTTCCTGTTAGGTCAGAGTCATTCAACAAACCACTCACTGAATGAGACAGCAGTGAGCTAAGTTGCAGGGTTTATTAGTGGGGGAATCTGGAGAAAGTGGGGCCAACCAAAGGAGATTGGGATTCACTTGGTTGTTCTTAGGGCAGGGTTTTTAAGCACAAAACCCCACAAAGGGTAACTGGTTGGGGTGTCAGAGTCTGATTGGCTAGAGCTGGTGGCTGGGTGCTGTTTCTGCTGACTGTTGTTTTTGGTACATCTACTCAGCCTCAGGTTAAAACTCCATCCTGTTACACTGGATAGGTCGACCCCAGACCGCAATCTTAGCTGAGCATCTGTTCGTCCTGGGTAGGGTCGGCAGGCAGTTTCC
>NW_028085991.1:0-557 GCF_014824575.4 Sturnira hondurensis
TCCTAGTTTTTTACTGACTTAAGGAAACAGCATTTCCTGGGCAAAGATCTGGTGCTTCTCAGCAGGATGAATGGGTTTTGCCTTCTAGATGTATTTTACATAAAGTCCTTTTATGGGCACTACTTCCCCCTGACCCCCACCCTCGCACAAGTAGCATGTTAACATTTTTTGGAACAAGCCAGCAAACGGGATGCTTTGGTCTCCTTTCTCATTTGTACAAAGTGGTTGGTGGTTTCTGTCCCCTATTGATTGTCATCACATAGCACTGTCCCAAATGGGATCAATAGGATGTCTTACTCCTTCATAGAAGAACTATTGGGACATGAAGCTATGCAGTGTCTTCCCCTTCCTCTCGGAGCTGGCTGGTGACAGGGCCAGGACTTACTCTTTCCTGTGATAGAAATGACCTCCTCTCGTCGTGATTCTCCTGCCACACAGGCATGTGAAGAAGCAGAAACAGCCCTGGCTGGTGTCGCTCAGTGGATTGAGCATGGGCCTGTGAACCACACGATCGCGGTTCGATTCCCAGTCAGGGCACATGCCTGGGTTGCAGGCCA
>NW_028085992.1:0-1221 GCF_014824575.4 Sturnira hondurensis
GTTTGATTTCCAGTCTGGGGCACAAGTCTGGAATGCCAGCCAGATCCCCAGTGAGGCTCATGCAAGAGGGAGCCACGCATTAATGTTTCTCTCCTTCTCTTTCTCTCCCCCTTCCCCTCTCTAAAAAATAAAATAAATAAAATACACAAACACTAACAAAAACAAAAAATGTCATGTTTTAAGTAAATGTATGATTTTGTGTTGGGCCACGTTCATAGCCGTCCTCAGCGGCATGTGTCCCGTGGGCTGTGGGTTGGACACCCCTGCTTTTCATAGCGTAACCTAGTCTATTCTGTTCCATTTAGCAAGTGTTTATCCACCTACAGCTATCAACAGAGCCATCAATTATGGAGCCCTGGAATGAACTTTAAATAGGAAATGTCTCTGCTCTCAAATCCCTTATAATGTAGCTAAGTTGTCCAATTATAGCAACTCAAGGATAATCGTAAGCCAAGCCTAATATAGAACTGTGTTCTTAAAAGAGTGATTAGTGTTGGATGTGGTTCATCTGGGAAGACTTCCTCTAAGAGAGAAAAACAATCACTTTCTCCATCTGTGCTGGAAGAAAGTAACTCAAGCACAGTCAGGAAAAGAGGATTTATGCAATGTAAATGGCTAAACCTGACAGCTTCTGGCTAATTGAAAGTGTCAATGTTATTGTGCTTAGGTTAATGGAGCCCTTGTTTAACTTTGTGTCTGAGCTGCTTGTCTGAGCTAGTTCTCCCATAAAGCATAGCAACCAGTCTTCTTTGAGGGTTCAGAAACCCAGAAGGGCATCTTTTTGGACCCTGAAAGCTTGCAGTCATCTCATGGGTTATGGGAATTCACCATTATGCATTTCATCTCTCTTATATGGACAATGCAAATCGTTTCCTTTATGAGTTAGAGTGAACTGAAGATCTTGGATTGATTACTTCATTGTCCTTTTCAGTGTCATAAGACAAGACATAAAAAAAATAAAAAACAGTTGAGGAAAAGAGTTGTTGAGAACATGTGGTCTTAACCAACATTCAGAGAAAATTCTAGGACTAGAAGTCCCTGAACTGCATCTTTGGTTTATGGTATTAAAGAATTTTAGGCAAGTTGGTGTAGATTCTTCACAATAGTATTGACCAGGCATGGCATGCAGCTAAGAACTTAAGCCATAATATCTTAAGATGACAGAGCATTAGGCTTAGAGTAGGCAAAAAATGACAATTAGAATAATGGAACATTTATAGG
>NW_028085993.1:0-579 GCF_014824575.4 Sturnira hondurensis
CTATACAAGTTACAGGACTCCATTGCAAGAAGACAAGCAACTCAATTAAAAATTGGGAAAATGACTTGAACAGATACTTCTCCAAGGAGGACATACAGAGGATCCAGAGTCACATAAAAAGATGGTCAATATCGGTAGCTATCAGAGAAATGCAAATTAAAACCGCAATGAGATACCACTTTTCACCAGTCAGAATGGCCATCATAAACAAAGCAACAAACAACAAGTGTTGGAGAGGTTGTAGAGAAAAGGGGGACCCTAGTTCACTTTTGGTGAGATTNTTTCTAAAAAAACTACAAATGGATCTGCCTTTTGACCCAGCAATTCCACTGCTAGGATTATATCCTAAGATATAATCCTAAAACACCTGAAACACCAATCTGAAAGAAACTGTACATCCCAATGTTCATAGCAGCACAATTTACAATAGCCAAGTGCTGGAAGCAACCTAGGTGCCCATCAGTAAATGAACGGATACAAAAACTATGGGACATTTACACAATGGAATTCTATGCAGCAGATAGAATGGAGCTCCTACTCTTTGCAACAACATGGCTGGAACTGGAAAGCATTATGCTG
>NW_028085994.1:0-1341 GCF_014824575.4 Sturnira hondurensis
ACATCGGATGGACTAGTTTCTGTTGAGGCCATCCAGCCTGAGGATCAACCCCGTGTGGCCACATGGAAAACAAATGACATACTCAAAGTTCACAAATCCCTCTCTGAAAATCATTGGCACCAGGATGTGTATGTTCATCGCTGGGTTCAACATCAGAGGACCGGGAAGAACACCTAAAGCAGCATTCGTGATCGCATTTCTACGTGGAAGTGTCTTTGGGAAGGTAAGAAAAGTGTCGTTTCCACACAAATAGGTAGATGAACATTAGACATATTACAGGAGGTCACACGGGAAACAGATGACATACTCAAAGTACCCAAATCTATTGCTGAAAATCATTGGCACCAGGATGTTTATGTTCCTCGGTGAGTTCGACAGCAGAGGATCGGGAAGAACACCTTGAACAGCGTTTGTGATACAATTTCTACATGGACTCTCTTTGAGAAGGTAAGGAAAGTGTCGTTTCAACACAAATAGGTACATGAACAGTACACACATTACATGAACAAGGCACAGGAGAGGTCATGGGGCAAAAGAAAGGATGCAACAGCTGACACTCAAACAGGTATACTTGCTTTGAGGAAGCTGTATATCTGTGAGCAATAGGTTATGGGCCCCGTTGGGGTCAGAGAAGGGGAGAAGCTAAGGGCTAGGGGCTAGAGCCAGAATCAGGATTCAAGGGTCTGGGGTCTGGCAGAGGCTTGTTGATTTGGCTTGGGATAGGGGTTAGGACAAAGGCTAGGGCTTAGGGCTTAGAGCTTTGGGCTTAGGACTAAGGGCCAAGGAGCCAGGGACAAGGAGCCAGGGGTTAGAGGCTAGAAGCCAGGGGATAGGGTTTAGGGTTTACTGTTTAGGGTTTAGGATCAGGGTCAGGGCCAGGGTTAGGGCTAGGGCTAGGGCTGGGCTGGGGCTGGAGTTGGTGTTGGGGCTGAGGGCTGGGGTTGGGGCTGTGGCTGGGGTTGAGGGCTGGTGTTGGGGCTGAGGGCTGGTGTTTGGGCAGGGGCAGGGGCTGGGGCTGAAGTTTGGGCTGAGGCTTGGGATTGGGCTTGGGTGGGGGATAGGGCTGCAGCTGGTGCTTGGGTTTGGGCTGGGGCTGGGGCTAGGGTGTGGGTTGGGGCTGAGGTTGGGGCTCGGGCTGGGGCCGGTGCTGATGTTGGAGATAGGGATGGGATTCAGGTTCCAGCTGGGGCTAAGGCTGGGGCTAGGGAGGGGCTGGGGCTGGGGCAGGAGCAGGGGAAGGGGCTGGGGGTGGTGAAGGGGTTTGGGTTCAGCCTGGAGCTAAGGCTGGTTCTGGGGCTAGGGGCCAGGGTATAGGGATGTAGGATTAGGGTCAGGGTCACG
>NW_028085995.1:0-1445 GCF_014824575.4 Sturnira hondurensis
CTTACCCTTCCTAACTTAAACCTTAAACAATGATAAATGTTAGTGTAGCCTTTGGCAGGAATGGGTGGTTCCGTGGGATGATCAGGCCTAAGAAAGAATACATAAAATCCTGTGAAACCTGCTTTGCTGATACCCTCGATTTAAATGAAAAGGGTCAAATCATAGAATGAGTTTGTTTTCCCAAAATTGTATGGTCCTTTAGCCAACTGACACTGATTCAGAATAACCCCTCATAGTTCTTTGAATGTTATCTATTGTTTCATCATTAATGCCCGACAATGACACAATGACTGAGCTTTATATATAAGCCCCCTATTCCTATGCAATTTAAACTAAATAAAAGCCCATTGAAGAATAGGCTTCTGGCTCTTCTCCTTTGATACATCAGCCACCTTTTCTCTCCAAACAGATCGTGTCTTCATAGACTTATTCTCATCTATGGTGGATGGGGGGCTCTGTGTGTAGACCCCCCTCAACAGTCCTCCATTGTCCACGATGATTGATAACAGTGGCCATAAGAAATAGAACAGGCTTTGGATTCATGAGGGGATCATTAATGAAAAAATTNATATTGGAGATAGTTTGAGTCACATAAAAGAAATACTCCAGATTTTCTAGAACAGATTGATACTAGCGCTATGGGTTTAAAGACTCTTCCAGGATGTACAGGGCATGGATGAGACACACTATATCATATTAGAGAACACAGAGATATTTATTAAAAGGGGTTTCTCTGGCTTCCAAAACTACAAGAAGACAAAGCAAACTGAATGGTGAGAAGGTTCTTTTCTGTTACTGGGACTGAGAGACACTGAGAAGTTAGAGATACATGGAGAAGGGTGATGGAGAGGCTGTTGGTTTACAACCACATGAAGGGTCATTTAAGAGGGCCTTTATGCATAGACATTATAAAAAGACATAAAGATAATAGAATGTGATAATTTATTAATTAAATGTGAATCATGATATCTCTAATCAGTCAGGTTGGCTGTGATTGTCTTGACTCTGCTTGCTAAGTGTGACATATTTTATGACAAAAGGACATTGATATGTATGATTATTATTTCTATGTATGATTGGGATTCAATGATTTCCTAGGGTAATCTGGGTGAGTTCTAACATGGTAAGTGCATATAACAGAAGAAGGAAGAGGAGGATTAGAATAGAGTACAAGAAGGAAGTGATGTTACCACTGATGCCAAACGACCTGTTCAAGGATGAAGAGAAAGAGGGAGAGGTCTTGAGACAAAGAATGCAGCTCTAGAAGCTGGAAAATACACATTGACAGACTCCAACATCTGAGGTTGTTCATGCTGCTGTAACAATGTGCCATGGACTTGGAGATTGATAGATAACAACACTTATGACCCATAAACCTGGAGGCTAGATATTCAGACTCCAGGAGCCAGTGCAACAGGAGATAAACTTGACACTACTATGTATTA
>NW_028085996.1:0-794 GCF_014824575.4 Sturnira hondurensis
GGAAGGGAGGGAGAAAGAGAGAGGAGAGAAATGTCAATGTGTAGTTGCCTCTACCTTAGCCCCCACTGGTGACCTGGCCTGCAACCCAGGCATGTGTCCTGACTGGGAATCCAACTGGCGACCCTTTAATTCAAAGCCTGTGCTCAATCCACCCAGCTACACTAGCCAGGGCTGTTTGCTTAGTTTTTGTTTTTGTTTTTTAGGTTCGGTTCTTGATAGTTGTGAGTTTGTTATCATTTTACTCTTCATAGTTTTAGATCTTCTACTTCTTAGTAAGCCCCTTTAACATTTCATATGATTAGGGCTTGGTGATGATGAACTCCTTTAACTTGACCTTATCCAAGAAGCACTTTATCTACCCTTCCATTCTAAATGATAGCTTGGCTGGATAAAGTAATCTTTGTTAAAAAATATTTTTATTTATTTTTAGAGAGAGGGGAAGGGAAAGAGAAAGAGTGGGAGAGAAACATCAATGTGTGGTTGCCTCTCATGTGTCCCCCACTGGGGACCTGGCCTGCAACCCAGGCATGTTCCCTGACTGGGAATTGAACTGGCAACCCTTTGCTTCACAGACCCATGCCCAATCCACTGAGCTATATCAGCCAGGGCAGGAGAGAGTAATCTTGGATGTAGGTCCTTGCCTTCATGACTTTGAATACTTCTTTCCAGCCCCTTCTTGCCTATAAGGTTTCTTTTGAGAAATCAGCTGATAGTCTTATGGGAACTCCTTTGTAGGTAACTCTCTCCTTTTCTCTTGCTGCTTTTAAGAATCTCCCCTTCTCTTTAATCTTGTG
>NW_028085997.1:0-679 GCF_014824575.4 Sturnira hondurensis
ATAAGGTTAGACTTTTTGATATTCTGTCGTAGCATCTAAACGTGTAAGCATCTGTATGTTTTTCTTCATTGAAGGGTATCGCAGGAATTGATGGCCCCCAAGGACCGAAGGGGAACATGGTATGTAGAAAAGTATCCACGAAATAATGCGCTTCTGCAAACCTGGGTACTAGTGAATGACCGTTTCGAGATCTGAAATACAGATTTCCTCCAACATTTGCTAAGTCCATTAGCTTCTGCAGGCATTAACATTTTGCAAGACTTTCCAGATTCTCTACAGGGAAAATGGATGTGGGGACCATCTTTCCACTGAGAAGAAAACAACGCATTATGTGAAATAGGTGTGTTAAGGATTCCACATCTTTTCCTCTGGCAGGGACCCCAAGGGGAGCCGGGACCGCCCGGTCAACAGGGGAACCCAGGGCCGCAGGTGAGTCAGAACCCCTGGCACAGCTCCTTTGGCATCATGGGGTAAGGAGGCGTCATCTTACGGGAACACCGACAGCCTCAAAATCTTGTATATAGAGCTAAAAATGGCTGCAGGGTGAAAATAGGAAGATAATTCTTTCCCCACCCTTTCAAAAACAAAAAAAGAAAAATGGAGCAGAGGGGCGGAGGGTTGGAGGACTGCGTGAAAGAGGTGAAGGAATTGAGAAGTACCGATTGAGAGCTACAGAATA
>NW_028085998.1:0-1363 GCF_014824575.4 Sturnira hondurensis
CCTTTTAAGTACCACATTTTGAAATGGTTCAGGCCTGGCAGAGGGTGGCAGGGTTATTAATCTTTGGGTGTATTAAAGGGAGCAGGGTCTGAGGCAGAAACCTGCCAGTATTCCAAAACCATACAACCTTTAAATAAACAACTCCCATCCTTTCCACAGAACTTCCGACTCCAGTGTTTTGCCTTTAGGTGGCAAGCAGCAGCACCCCACTGAGTGTTCTTGAACACCACTGGCAGGTTCTGTAACAATATGATTACAATTTTGTAAAATAAAACATTTGTATAACACAAAGACAAAGATATTGAATGGAAGGAATTGAAAGACACAGTGTCAGCAGTGGCTGCTGGCGGGTGGGAGACGGACTACATGTGATGTTCCATTCCTTTTTCCAAAAGTACCTTTGCAGCATCCAGATTTCCCACTGTGAATGTGATTGACCAGGCAATCTGAAAAAAACTGGTCTTGCTTAGGTGTGGTTTGGTTTCAGAGTGCACTCTGACCATCCTGGTTCCAGTTAGGTTTTTCTCATTCTTGCCAGAAAAGGATAAAAGAATAAATGTTCTTGAAGTACCATACTTAGACAAATACTTCAAAGTGAAATTAAAAATGGCTTAGACTTTAATAATACTATACCAATCAGGTTTCGAAGGAATTACATTTAGAAGAAAAGGTAGTGGGTTATTTTAAAGGAAACGAGCTTAGAAAGGCACCTTAGTGCAACCCTTTATCCTCCCTGCACTGCCACCCTTGTCTGCCTCCATCCTCTGGAAGCACTAAGACAGCACTGGCCCATGTTGGGTCCTGAGAAGCATCTGCAGCAGAAGGCACCGCACAACTCATGGAGTTACCAAAGCCCAGAGCATAGAGCCCAGGGCAGCAGGATTTGTGCCTGGACTGTCCTGTAAGGGGCAGTGCTAAGAATGTAAAACTAAAATGGTTAAAACAAACAAACAAACCCGTAGCCATACATTTGAGCTGGAATAATCAATGTAAACACACAACACATTTTGTCTTCCAAAAAACTTTCTACAGTTGTACCAATAAAATCATTCTACAAAAGTGACCCACGGCTTAGCAGTTAGTACTCCCACAAGGCTCACTCTCTGATTCTGAATGTCATTGCCATTAAAAGGAACCAGGGGAGCTCCACACCAGTCTCCTGAAGGTGTTGCACTGCATACTTCCCGGCACAGCTCTCCCACGTGTTCTGCAAGGCTCTCCCATGCATTATGGGAGGCTTTCTAAGGCACTGCACAGGGCTCATCAATATGTTTCATTGGAGCCTGGCTGGTGTAGCTCAGTGGATTGAGCGCTGGCCTGCGAATCAGACGATCGCAGTTCGATTCCCAGTCAGGGCACATGC
>NW_028085999.1:0-506 GCF_014824575.4 Sturnira hondurensis
AAAAAAAAAAAAAAAGCCGGGGTAGCAATTCTCATATCAGACAAAATAACTTCAAAAAAAGGGCCATAAAGAGAGACCCAGAAGGTCACTTCATATTGCTCAAGGGAAGAATCCAGCACAAAGATATTAACATCATAAATATATATGCACCCAACATAAGACCACCCAAATATATAAGAAAAATCCTAGAAGACTTCAAGAAAGATATTGACAGCAACACAATTATAGTAGGGGATCTTAATACCCCACTATCAAAAATGGACAGATCTTCCAAACAAAATATCAACAAAGATATAGCTGCACTAAATAACACCCTAGATGAAATGGACTTGATTGATATATATAGAGCACTTCATCCCAAAGAAGCTAAATACACATTCTTTTCAAAAGCACATGGAACATTTTCAAAGATAGACGACATGATAGGACACAAAATGAGCCTCAACAAATTCAGGAAAATTGAAATCATACCAAGCATTTTCTCTGACCACAAGGGACTGAAATTA
>NW_028086000.1:0-682 GCF_014824575.4 Sturnira hondurensis
CAGATTGGGGAAGTTCTCCTTTATTATTTGTTCAAATAAGTTTTCCACTTGTTGCTCTTCCTCTTCTCCTTCTGGTATCCCTATAATTCAGATGTTGCAACATTTAAAGATGTCCTGGAGGTTCCTAAGCCTCTCCTCAGTTTTTTGAATTCTTGTTTCTTCATTCTTTTCTGTTTGGTCCACTCCCTTCCTTCTGGTCCACTCCCTTGATTTGAGTCTGGTCCACTCCCTTGATTTGAGTCTCAGTTTCCTTTCCATCACTATTGGTTCCCTGTGCATTATCCTTCATTTCATTTAGTATAGCCTTCATTTTTTCATCTGATTTGTGAGCAAAATCAACCAGTTCTGTGAGCATCCTGATCACCAGTGTTTTGAACTGTGCATCGGATAGTTTGGCTATCTCTTTGTCGCTTAGAAGTATTGGCTCTGGGGCTTTGGGTTGTTCTGCTTGAGCCATAATGTTTTGGTCTTGTCGTACCTGTTACATACGTAGTGAGGTGTGGAGGCTTAGGTGTTCACCAGGGAGGGGCAACCCAGTTGCTGCGTTGTGACTGGGAGTGGGGTCAGAGAGGGAGCAATGGCATTTATTGGTCTCTCTCTCGGATTTCAGCCCCCTATGCTGCTTCCCACAAGCCAACCGGGCCCTTCTGATGCTGGTTCCTGAGTGGGTGGGCTTGTGTAC
>NW_028086001.1:0-551 GCF_014824575.4 Sturnira hondurensis
GTAAGCCTACTTTTGCCACCCCCTGTATGAGCATCTATTCTCAAATTCTTGGGAAAAGCTTTATCACCTTTATTTTTCTCTCACAAATGAGCTAAAAAGTTAATATTCATTCAGCATTAGTATGAGGGCCTTGATTTTAATTTTTTTTTTTGAAATTTACAATTTGAACGAACATGAAGGAAACACTTTTTTGAAAGTGAAACGTTTGTGTTCAAATCTAAATGACGAGAAGGAGACAACCAGGTGAACAAGTGGAGTCCAAGTGCTGCAGGCAGACAAACTTTTAGACAGATAAGTGACCGAGTCACTTGCCCAAATTTATTTGGTTAATGAGCAGTGAGACTGGACTCAAATCTGGGCAGACTTTTAAAAGCCCACAGTTAGGAATAAACTTGTCATATTGAAGGATCAAAGATGATATGAGGCGAAGGGGCGGAGTAGGAGGAGATGAATTCAGAGAACTAGTCCGAGACAGATTATGTAGGGCTTGGGGGCCGATGAGGAATGACTTCGATACCTATTTTTAAGTTGTATTTTCTAGTAAATATCAG
>NW_028086002.1:0-2798 GCF_014824575.4 Sturnira hondurensis
TTAGGACCGTGCCCCCCATACTTGCCACAGTTTCAAATTCACCTTGTCCCCCATCCCCCAGGTGTGACTGGTGACACCATCTCCGCAGCCAGTCTCCAGCTGGTCTCAATCCCTCTCACTCACTCCCACTCTCCGGGGTTCAGTCAAGGGCCCGTCCCTCCAGGTGGCCATTAGGTCCCTTGTCTGCTCTCCCTTTGCACGTTGTACCATGGTCACCTTCTCCCTAAACACCGAGGAGCTCCTCTGAGGACAGAGTGCACCTAACTCAGTCTCGGACCCTCTGGGGACCAGCGTGGTCCCGGACCAATGCTCACTGTCACAGCGGTGACGAATGACGGGATAAAATAACACACATGGGTGAAGGTTGTCTTTGGCGGTCAGCATTTCAGTTTCTCCTATGGACCTCGGCATCCTGCTGTCCTCACATTTCATGAGGTCAATACCTCCCCCGCCTTCTTCCTCTGTTGATTCTCTCTCTCTCCCTTTTTACCTCTTTATAGGAAAGAATCTGTAACTTGTATTAGGTTTCAAGTGAGTGATAACGCCAACACGTTGTTCTTCGCCAACACACGTACATTTAACTCAGGGTGAGCGTAGGGAAGGTACCCTTACTCTAAATATTAAGCCTGTAGTTGTACAACCATAGATTGGGCTTAAAAGCATTTGGGGGGGGGGAAGAAGAATTGGCATTCTCCCCAGCAGCTTATTTAACATCTGGTGGGGTCAGTACTCTGTGTGTGTGCTCTGGATGCTTGTGTACTCAACTACGGTTCACGACCCTCATCCTCCCTCGACGAACCTGACCACCTCAGAAGTTAAAGGGTAAGTTGAGATGCCGCTCAGAAATCTGCGAATGGGTCACAGGGGGTGGGGCTATGATACGCACCCGCCTCCTTCCACACGGTATAGATGACACCATCCAGCAGGCCGGATAATTCCCACGATTAAACACTAAAATACACTCCAAGCTTCCGGTGGGCAATCGAAACGAAGCCACCACACACTGCCCAGGTTTCGACGTCTGATGAAGAAAGCCTGCCCGTCCATCCAGCGAGAGAAACTACTTTCTTATCACAGAATTAGTGAAGGAATCTGACGACGCCAACCAATATATGAAACTTACAGATCGATATAATAGAAAATGTTGAATAGTCATTTTATGAAAGATATTTCTTTACGTGTCTTATTGACCTGAGCAACAAAGGTATATTCTTTAGAAAGAATAACTTCATGACTATGTTGTCCTACTGATCAGAAATACCTTTTATAAAAATAAATAAACCATACTACTAAATAGCAAACAATAAAAACTTGAAAAATAGCCCTGGCTGGTGTAGCTCAATGGATTGAGCTCGGGCCTGCGAACTACACGATCACAGTTCGATTCCCAGTCAGGGCACATGCCTGGGTTGCAGGCCAGTTCCCAGCAGGGGACACACCAGAGGCAACCATACATTGATATTTCTCTCTCTCTCTCTCCTTCCCTTCCCCTCTAAAGGTAAATAAATAAATCTTGGAAAAAAACTTGAAAAATAAACGATCAAAATCAAATATGGGCTCCTACCGCAAAAGGGTTTTGTATCCTTGTGACCAACTTAAAGGCACACAAATATATACCTGGTCCCTTGCATTTCCTAAGGAAAAAACCTTGACAACTTCGCAGCGAAGCACTCTGTCCATCGACAAGGCCCTTTGTGACGTCTTCAGGCCCGTCTCCTACGGCCTCGGCCTTCCCCGAGTTCTGCTGCGGTTCCCTCTCGCTGCCTCTTCTCTCTGGGGCCTTTCACCTCTGAAACATCCTGTTGCCTTTCTTCTAGTGGCGATTCGGGAGGGACAGACAGAGAAGCCTGCATTCGGCCTGACACTTCCCAGGGCAGTCTTGCTGAACTAATTATAAAAACATGAATCTCCCTGTCTCTCTCAATGTCAGTAGTTGGGAACGTACCTAGTTTCTTTTCGAAAGACTGAATAGAACTAGGAAATGTATTTGTAGGTGTGATTTTCTTTCTTTAATCTACCTTCCCAGCATGAACGTGAGCCTGCTTTCAAGTTCAGCTGCAATTTCTTACGCCTGTTGCATAACTGAATTCTTTACCACCTTTGCTCCATTAGCACACCGGTAAGACAGACTCAGGACAGACAAAATCAGCTACCACTTTCTACAGGCATTTCCTTAGGAGGAATTCCAGAGCGTATTACAATGTGTCATTTTCAGTTACGTTTCTAAATTCTAACATAGGCAGTCTTCCCCACTGGTCGCCTGAATCTTGTGACTTTGGAAGGTTGTCAATATTTTAGGCAGACAAATGTAAAATACAACCAAATTCTGTCTCTGACCCGGGCTGGGGCTCCTGCGGATCAGAAACAGCACGCCCTGCTGCCGTAGCTGAGGAAGTGGGGGCTTTGACTTCAGTAGCGCCCCGCCCGCGGTGAACCAGCATCAGGACCCTCGGTGAACCGGCAACAGGGCCCGAGGTGGACTAGCATCAGGGCTGGACCAGCATCAGGGCCCGCGGTGGACCGGCATCAGGGCCCGCGGTGGACCGGCATCAGGGCCCGCGGTGGACCGGCAACAGGGCCCGCGGTGGACCGGCATCAGGGCCCGGGGTGGACCGGCATCAGGACCCACGGTGGACCGGCATCAGGACCCGCGGTGAACCGGCATCGGGGCTGGACCGGCATCAGGGCCCGCGGTGGACCGGCATCAGGGCCCGCGGTGGACCGGCATCAGGGCCCACGGTGGACCGGCATCGGGGCTGGACCGGCATCAGGGCCGCGGTGGGTGCAGGCGCATCTGG
>NW_028086003.1:0-2037 GCF_014824575.4 Sturnira hondurensis
ACAAACAGAGAGCCCAGAAATAAACCCAAGTGTCTATGCTCAATTAATATTTCACAAAAGGGGCAGAAGCATAAAATGTAGTAAAAATAGCCTTTTCAACCAAGGGCATTGAGAGATGTGGACAGTTAAGTGCAAAAATATGAAACTCTCTCAGCAACTTACACGATACACAAAAATAACTTTACCATAAAAGCCCTAGAGGAAGACATAGGCAGGAAAATCTCAGATATTTCACTGAGCAATATTTTTACTGATATGTACCCTAGAGCAAGGGACATAAAAGAAAGAATACACAAATGGGATCTCATCAAAATAAAAAGCTTCTGCACAGCTAAAGAAAACAGGATTAAAATGAGAAGAGAACCGAGATCTTGGGGAAGATGGTGGTGGAGTACGACAAAGGATTCTGCTTCCCCTCATGCACCAAAGAAAAACCTGGCTGATCTGCAGAGGAGCACAGCAAATAGCCAAAGGGACCCAGCATGTAGGAAAATAGGACTCCAGAAATTGGAGTCAACACTGAATGACCAGATGGTGAGGAGATGGCTGCAGGTCAATAAGGTCCGAGAGAACAGCACAGAGGCCTCAGGTCCACCTCCATCTCTGGAAGGCGAGGGCTGGCAGCAAGGTCCTTGGGAGAGAGCTGGGTCATCAACTCCCTCTCTACCTGACTGGGCACAGTTTGAAAAATGGCAGGAGAGATCCTTTTGCTGGAGTGTCAGAGAGAGGAATGGGCATGAAGAAGCAAATGAGAGGGCTTTCATCATGCGTGGAGTCTGTGCTCACCACCTTGGGAAAATTGCGAGTCCCCCTTGAGTTCCCCCATAGGACTGGGAAAGGTTCTCATCCAAGCTTCTGGGACCAGGGAAGCCTGGCACAAGGGTGCACCCACACACCAAGCCAAGACTGTGAATCCCGGGGAAAGTCTGCTCTCAGTGGGGTGCTGGAGAGAAGTGCTGGTCCGGATCTTGGGAGAGCACTGGTGAGACCAGCTGAGTTCACCGAGAAGGGAGAAAGGCCACACCAATCGCCCCTCAGACTGCTGGAGCTAGTGTGACCAGAAGAAAAGGTGTGACCAGCTGGAAACCAACAAGAGGGGTTTCTTTTGTTTGTTTGTTTGTTTTATATGTTCTTTTTATTTTAAATTTAATTCTTGTTCAAGTGTTTGTTTTTTTGGTTTTGTTTTGTTTTGTTTTAAATAATCTTTTATTTTTAACTTTGTTATTGTTTTATCTTTCAATGCTTTTACCCTCTTCTTCTTTCTTGTTTTATACCTTCTTTCTTTCTTTGCAAACCTACCACTTTTTCTCCCTTCTGCTGACTTTTTATTTCCTTCTTTTTGGCCTCCTTCCCCCTAAGTGATACAAAAGACTTGGAATGGTGAAAAGACCATAGTTGGACTCAAAGAGGGGGCATCCCAACAGTAGAAACAGAGAGACAAAATTCACTTTGCTATAACAGAAAAACTACAAGTTACTGCATATTTGTAGTTTTTCATGATTCTTACATTTTTATTTTAATAGTATCTCTGTATTCCTCCTCTTTCTGTATAGTCTTCTTTACCTTGGCTAGATATATTGTATCACTTAACAACTTTCCCCTGTCCTCTCAGTCATAGTGTATTGCTAAATTACTGTCCTTTACTTCCCCTTGCCCAGTTACACACTATTGAAGGTCCAGTACTCCCTAATCTTGGTATATCATAGATTCTGTAATATTATTGTTGCTCTAATATTATTGTAAATAATAGTTGTTACATACTATTGTACATTTTACATAACACCCCCCCACACACAAACACAGATATTAGCCCACTTCATTGTTGCTTAAACTATAATACTGTAGTGGTTTACTCTATTCTCTCTCAAACTACAGCTATGTACCATCCTTTACTCTCACCTTACCTAAGAATCTGACCTCCCTCAACCTCACTGCTTTCTAGATCAAAATCACAATCCTTCTCTCCCCAACAAGAGCCTGATCTTCTTTCCATCCTTTCTAAAAAGTGGCTAGCTGGGTTGAAGATTACAGTTATCA
>NW_028086004.1:0-1119 GCF_014824575.4 Sturnira hondurensis
CAACCACTCTTTCTGCTGACCTGTACTGAGATGTTATTCCCCCAAATTCCCACGAGATAGCAGCAGTTGGGACACATATTAGTGGCTCGGCCAAACACTTCCTTTGATTTTAATGTATAAAATGCTAGTGTTTTATTTTTTTAACCTCTTGCGTTAGAATTCATTTTAAATAGATGTTATTTTCTTCACTGTTTAAGGAAGCCATAACAAACAAAGCAAATGACAATTGATTGTCAAGCACACTTGGAACTTTTAAAAACCTGACTCTGTTAAACTATACAGCAAGCTCCAACAAATGGCACATAAAACACGTTTATTGCTCCCTTTGCCCTAATCTGGAAACCAGCCACAGTCACAAAGTAACTGGACAGCCTATACCTTGAAACATTTAAAAATGCACTTACTTCTAAATACCATTGCATTCAACAGTCATTGACATTCCACCAGAACTAACCACTTTTCTTGTTGACCGGCACTAAAGTGTTATTTCCAAAACAAACAAGAGATGGCAGAAGACAACCAAACTTGGAACTGGTTTGTTTTTGTTTGTTTTCATTGACCACATTGTACTATGGAGCAAGTTTCAAAAAAAATCAGATTCTTTGAGGTTCTGGCCAAGATGGAGGCACAGCTAGAAAATCTTCACTTCCTCACACAACCAAAAGGAGGATAACAACCAATCTACAATCAATAAACAACCAGAACTGCCAGAAAATCAAACTGCATGGCACTCTGACAACCAAAGAATTAAGGAAACAGTCAACCACACCAACCNAATAGAGCAAAACTACAGAAAAGGAGCTAAGTGATGAGATAGCCAACTCATCTGTGGGAGAGTTCAAAGCCTTGGTAACCAAAATGCTCACAGAACTGACTGAGCTTGATTGCGAAATAAAAGAACAAATGAAGACTACCCAACGAAAAATAAAGCAAAATATTCAGGGAACCAACAGTGAAAGGAAGGAAATCAGGACTCAGATCAACTATTTGGAACAAAAAGGAAGATATGAACATCCAACCACAACACAATGAAGAAACAAGAATTCAAAAAAAATGAGAAGAAGTTTAGGAACCTCTGGGGCAACTTCAAATGTTCCAATATCCAAATTATAGGGGTGC
>NW_028086005.1:0-1253 GCF_014824575.4 Sturnira hondurensis
GAAGGATTTGCCAAAGAACATGTATGTATGACCCATGGAAATGGACAGTGGCGTGGGGATCGCCTGAGGGAGTGAAGGGTTGGGTGTAAGGCAACAAACGTGGGGAAATGGAGACAACTGCAAGAGCATAAATAAAATGTTTGTTAAAATGTTATGAAGACACATTTCATGTTTTATTTAAAGATGTGGTGGCCATCTTGAAAAAATTGTAATTTATACATCTTTTCCTCATTGGTTTATCTTCTAGAAATTTTAATGTTTTTTAATCAAATCTGGTACATGAGTAAATTACAGAAACTCCTATAAGAAAGATGGCCAGTCTGGCCAAGATGGAGGCGTAGGTGGAAATTCTGTATCTCCTCCTCGAAATTTAAGGACAACAAAGATTTAGAAACAAAAACACAACTAAAACAGACAGAAAATTGAACTGTACTGAAGTTTGACAACAACAAACTGTTCATCCAGACAGGTAAGAGGGGTAGAGTCAGTGGCCAGTGGAGAGGGGTCGGGGCAGAAAAAAGCAGTGGCAGCCAGACCAACCCAAACACGCAGGCAGCAGTTGGCAGATCCCAGGCATGGGGTGGCAATGGGCAGACACAGTGAGGGCGAGAGGCAGCTGGCTGATCGTGGTCACACATTCATGTGCGGATAAACCAGGTGAAAAAAGGGACAGTGAGCCAGACTGAGCAACACAGGGCCACAGCCCCTGGAAATACAGCCCAAAAGGATCAATTGGAAAAACTTTCAGGGGTTGAGGTGCCGAGAGGCTCCCAGCCTCACAAGAGAGTTTGTTGGTGAGACCCACAGGATCCTAGAATGCACACAAGCCCACCTACCAGGCAACAAACGCCAGAGGGCCCAATTTGCTTGTGGGAAGCAGCAGAGGGGACCAAAATCTGAGAGAGAGCAGAGTAAGCACCATTGTTCCCTCTTTGACCCTGCCCCCAGTCACAACCCAGTGACTGGGTTGACCCACCCCGGTGAACACCTAAGCTTTTGCCCCTCATACACACCAGGTGCAAACACACCAAAACATTATGGCTCAAGCAGAAGAACAAATCAAAGCCCCAGAGCCAATACTTCTAAGTGACCAAGAGATAGCCAACCTATCAGATGCACAGTTCAAAACACTGGATGCTCACAGCACTGGTTGATTTTAGTCACAAATTAGATGAAAAAATGAAGGCTACACTGAGTGAACTGAAGCAAAATGCACAGGGAACCAGTAGTGATGGAAAGGAAACTGGGACTCA
>NW_028086006.1:0-1637 GCF_014824575.4 Sturnira hondurensis
ATATTGAATGGGATTTTTTTCTTGATTTCTGCTTCTGCTGATTCATTGTTAGGATACAAAAATGCCTTTGATTTCTGGATATTGACTTTGTATCCCGCTGTTTTTCCAAATTCACTTATTAGTTGGAGCAGTTTTTTGGTAGAGTCTATAGGATTTTCCAGGTACACTATCATGTCATCTGCAAACAATGACAGTTTTGTTTCCTCCTTTCCGATTTGGATGCCTTTTTTTCCTTTTCTTGTGTGATTGCTGTGGCTAGAACTTCCAGTACTATATTGAATAGAAGTGGTGAAAGTGGACAACCTTGTCTTGTTCCTGATCTTAGTGGAGAAGCTTTTAGTTTTTGCCCATTGAGTATGATGTTGTCTGTAGGTCGTTCATATATGGCCTTTATTATGTTGAGGAATGCTCCCTCTATTCCCACTTTGCTGAGTACCTTTATCATAAATGGGTGTTGTACCTTATCAAAAGATTTTCCGCATCTTTTAATATGATCATGTGGTTTTTCTCTTTGCTTTTGTTTATGTGATGTATTACATTTACTGATTTACGAATATTGAACCATCCTTGCATCCCTGGGATGAATCCCACTTGTTCATGGTGTATGATCTTTTTGATGTATTGTTGGATGCGATTTGCCAATATTTTATTGAGGATTTTAGCGTCTATGTTCATCAGCAATATTGGCCTGTAGTTTTCTTTCTTTGTTGTGTCTCTATCTGGTTTTGGAATTAGGATGGTGCTGGCTTCATAAAAAGGGTTAGGGAGTTATCCCTCCTTTTGGATTTTTTGGAACAGTCTGTGAAGAATCGGGATTAGTTCTTCCTTAAAAGCTTTGTAGAATTGTCCTGTGAAACCATCTGGTCCAGGGCTTTTGTGTGATGGGAATTTTTTTATTACTGCTTCAATTATCTGCTGTTATTGGCCTGTTCAGGTTTTCTGCTTCTTTTTCATTGAGTTTTGGAAGATTATATTTTTCTAGAAATGTGTCCATTTCATCTAGGTTTTCAAATTTCTTGGCATACAGTGTGCCTAGTAATTTCTTACAATCCCTTCTATTTCTGTGGTATGAGTTTTAATCTCTCCTCTTTCATTTCTGATTATGTTTATTTGGGTCCTCTCTCTTTTTTTCTTGATGAGCCTACTTAAAAGTTTATCTATTTTGTTTATCTTTTCAAAAAACCAACTCCTGGATTCATTGATCCTTAGAATTGTGCTTTTAGTCTCTATGTCATTTAATTCTGCTCTGATCTTGGTTATTTCCTTCCTTCTACTTGCTCTGGGTTGTCTTTGTTGTTGTTCTTCGAGTTCTTCCAGGTGTCGGGTTAGGTTGTTTGTTTGAAATGTTTCTACTTTCTTTACGTAACCCTGTATTGCTATGTCCTTCCCTCTCAGGACTGCCTTCACTGTGTCCCATAAGCTTTGGGTTGTTGTGAGTTCATTTTCATTTGTTTCCAGAAGCTTTTTATTTCTTCCCTAATTTCTATCTTGACCCATTCGTTGTTTAATAGCATAGCTTTCAGTCTCCATGATTTTGGGTGTTTGGGGTATTTTCCTGTTGGGTTAGTTTCCAATTTCAGTCCCTTGTGATCAGAGAAAATGCTTGGTATGATTTCTATTTTCCTAAATTTGTTGAG
>NW_028086007.1:0-948 GCF_014824575.4 Sturnira hondurensis
ACAGCTGTCAGTTTGTTTTTATATCTTTTAGTCATTTTAAATAAGGATTTATCTTACACTTTGCCACCTTAAATGACAACATTGTAAGTATATTTTATTGATTATGCTATTACAGTTGTCCCATTTTTTTGTTTCCTTTATCCCCCCTCTTCCCTGCATCCCTACACATTTCATCATTTCCCCTCTCCTTAGTTCATGTCCATGGGTGGTACATATAAGTTCTTTGGCTTCTCCATTTCCTATACTATTCCTAACCTCCCCTGTCTATTTTATGCCTACCAATTATGCTTCTTACTCCCTGTACCTTTTCCCCTCCATCCACTGATTACTCTCCACATGATAATTTCTTTGGTTCATGATAATTTCTCCTGTTCTAGTTGTTGACTTAGTTTTTTTTTTTTTTTTTTAGGTTCAGTTGTTGATAGCTATGAGTTTATTATTATTTTGCTGTTCATAGTTTTTTTTTTATTTTCTTCTATTTCTTAGATAAGTCCCTTTAACATTTCATATAGTAAGGGCTTGGTGATGATGAACTCCATTAACTTGACCTTATCTGGGTAGCATATTATCTGTCCTTCCATTCTAAATGAAAGCTTTGCTGGATAGAGTAATCTTGGATATAGGTCCTTGCTTTTCATGATTTTGAACACTTCTTTCCAGCCCCTTCTTGTCTGTAAGGTTTCTTCTGAGAAATCATCTGAGTCTTGTGGGTGCTGCTTTGTAGGTAATTGTCTCCTTTCCTCTTGCTGCTTTTAAGATTCTCTCTTTATCTTTAACCTTGGGTAACTTAATTAATTATGATTAAGTGTGTGATCTTCCTTGGATTCAATTTTATGGGACTCTCTGAGCTTCTGGGACTTTCTGGAACTTTATTTTCTTTGTCAGATTGGGGATGGTGGTGGTTTATTCAATGTTTGTTCAAGTAAGTTTTCAATTTCTTGCTCTTGT
>NW_028086008.1:0-805 GCF_014824575.4 Sturnira hondurensis
ACTTGGTTGTGGGAGAAGGCACAGTGTTTCCACCTATGCCTCCATCTTGGCTGAAGTCTAGGACGGTTCTCTCTTGGGGGAGAAAAGTCAGTCCACTCCATACACAGAGGAAAAATGAGCCCCCACATTCCATGCATAATATATTGCTGAGGGGGGCACGCTCTGGGAAAACCACATTTCCTAGGGTAGGGGAAGACACACATTCCCAGTGGCCCAGTGCTTACATTTTGGGGAATGTGGTACACCTGTGTGCCAGGAGGCCTGTTGGAGACTGTATCAGCCAAACATCAGAATCAATCCAACCACCCACCAACAAGAGATCAGACAACTCATGGGGTATGTTCATATGACAGAACAGCTCACGGCATAAATACAAATGACTGTCAGCTACTGCACCAACTCAGAACTTCGAATACGGTGTCTGCAAACAAGGTAGGACATAGAAGAATTTATCAGGTATAACATGGCCCTGGCTGGTGTGGCTCAGTGGACTGAGTGCTGGCCTGTGAACTAAAGGGTCACTGGTTTGATTCCCGGTCAGGACACATGCCTGGGCTCTGGGCCAGATCCCCAGTAGGGGGCACACGAGAGGCAACAACACAGGTATAGTACAGCTTAGGCTTCAAAACAGGCAAAATGAAACCATTTCATCGCCTGTGACAAATGCAGAGCTCAGTCCATCCCCAGGCTTGGCCACTTATAAAAAGTCCCAGGGGACTTGTGGGCACAGGATCATCTGAGAGGCATTGGCCTCGGCCATTCTGAAGCCAACGGGACAGTGTTATCATGGCAGCAATGATGACAC